>NC_061122.1:56369921-56455342 GCF_002878395.1 Capsicum annuum
TACGCTTTCTTGTTGCTTTAAGGAGTCATGCTGCAACACAAAGCAATTCAAGTTGTTCAATTTAATCAGTATTAAATTCTACCATGAACCTGTTGAATGTCAAAATCATTTTAAGATTATAATTAAGTCTTCAAACTCACATTGTATCCATTGTAAAAAAGATAAAGTATAGATCCACAGCTACTACATCAAGGAATGTGATATTGAAACTATGGTAATTCCCCTACAAACTCGTTGGATGGTGAAGAAAGTATTTCATGCTAGAGCACATTTGTCACTTGTTCAGTCTCCTGGCTCTACAGGTAGTATAATAAAGGAGATTTATATGAAATTACTAGGAGATTTGCCCAAAGTCTCATGGAAAGGTGTAGTGTATCACAACCAAGCTCGACCCAAGGTTGTGTTTACAATGTAGCTTCAACTGCTAGGTCGTTTACACACTGCAGATTGACTTTGCAAAAAGGGCACTTCATGTTGATGATAGGTGTATGCTATACAAAAGAGATTTGGAGAATAGGAATCATT
The DNA here is from genome assembly GCF_002878395.1 of Capsicum annuum. Lineage (NCBI taxonomy): Eukaryota > Viridiplantae > Streptophyta > Magnoliopsida > Solanales > Solanaceae > Capsicum > Capsicum annuum. The sequence goes on from NC_061122.1 coordinate 56,370,447, forward strand.
TGTTTAGGGAGTGTGAATTTTCAAAAAAGTTTAGTCCAGGCTACTGTGTTGGATATATGTTTCCCAACCCAGCAACATGACTTATTCTTCATTAACTCAATGGATCATCCAAAAAATCAAAGGCAGAAGCCATATGTCGCAGATGGTGAAACTTTTATATGCTGAATTTATACATATAGCTTACATTGAGAGGAATACTCGTATTTTTGAAAAGAAAGAACAATTTGTGAAAGCACAGGCAAGGAAAATAGCTTATATAAGTAATTGTAGAGCCTCTGGTTGTGTTAGAAGATTACTTGACCAATGTCAAGACTAGTATAATGAGAAGAAGAGAATATCTGGGTTAAATTGTAGTAGAAGGGTCTATGAGTTAGGTTGGTCCTTAGGCAAAGATTGTTTTTCTTTGAGATTAGGCAGGTTGTGTAACTTGCTTTGCTTTGTAAATATCTTACTTGGTGATTAATAAAATTGCTTAATTACTAAAAAAAAAAAAAAAAAAAAGGTCCTATGTCATCATTATAAAATCCCATGTATTTATCCGTAAATAGAAAAATCTGAAATTCACATAAATAAAATAGCATTGTTATATTCTTTTCCTAGGAACATGAATAAGATACGTCACTGCAAAAAGAAAAATAATAACACTATCATTAAGTACTTTATTTATGAATTTCATCGTAAAAAAAATATATGTCCTACCGAGACATAATATAGAACTTACTATCGTGTAGCATAGTAGGCAAAGATTTACCTTCGTAAAAAGGTTGATATATCCGGATAAAGTGTTCCCCCAACGGCGGTGACTTATACCCCGCATCCTTTTCCTAATCCACTCTTTTGGCATTGATTTTTATTCTTTCCTAAAACCCTAAGTTTTTTCATCTTACAAAAGCATTTCTAATAATAATAGCTTATCGGGATTTTCATGTTCTCAAACATGCATCAATCGTACTATGTGAACCTTTAAGTTCCATTGTATTTTAGTATTCGATATCTCATGAACAAAGTCAATTTTAGTAGATATTTTTTGATTGAATATTGGCAACTGTGTATTTTTTGGAATGAGTTTGAAACTATTGGTGTATGTATTTATAATGATGCTTTAGTTTTTGAATTGCATAGTTGAGATAAAGATAAAGAGTTGAAATAACATAATTCAAAAATTAAAATTAAAATTAAATTATGATAAGCACTAAGAGTTGAGATAAAAATAAAACTCTAAAATCAGGGAGAAAGTTATAATGAAATTAAATTCAAAATTATTGTGGCTAGAATGTATTTTTAGTTGTTATAAAATATTAGTTGGTATAAAATAGAATCTGTGTAAACAAAACATCTCAAATGAAAGAGCCCAAAACGTGTTTTTTTAAAACAATTATTATTATTATTATTATTATTATTATTATTGTTATTATTATTACATTATTATTATTATTAGTATTAGTATTAGTATTAGTATTAGTATTAGTATTATTAATACGTCCAAAACTTATTTTTGACCCTCGAAACTCATTTGAAACCCAAACAACATGATCCTATAGTGAAACTTGAGTGTAAACCACATTTCAAATTCATTGGGGTCGTCAAAAATTTCATCCAAGATTATTTCATAAAAAAAGTGGGGTCCACACCTATAGTTTCGTTTCTCATAAAATATGCTCAATAATCCAAAATAAGTTCGGAAGCTTTGGGACCTGACCAAGAGTCCCCCTAGCATAAAATCAATGCTCCAGACGTGATAGAGAAGTCAAATTTTCAATCCGAGATCGTTTCACTGAAGTTTTCGTCCGATGGCCATTTGAAACCACCGAAGACTTCAAACAGGAAATTGGCTCTAAAAATCAAATAAACTGTCCGATAACCGAACCATCGGTCCAGCAAGTCATAAATGACTTGGGATAACTATGGAGAAGACCTAATAGCGAAGATAAGCGAAAACACAAAAGATAACCAGAAGGGTCATTACATCTTATCTCTTATTTCAAAATATAAAAATTAGAATATATAAGTTTTTTAATGCATTACAAAATAATGAAATATTAGATTAGAAGAAGACTTCAAAATAATTTAATCTCTTAGAAGTGGTTGTAATTTATAATTCAAGTTAAATTCTTTTACATCCATCAAAATATAATTTTATCCCATATTTTATTTTAAATTTCATATGTTTTTACTTAAATACAAAAAAGATATTAACGTGTCCTAAGAATTTAAAATAATTTCATAATGCATGTAAAAAATTTAGAATATGAATTTTAAAGGAAAAAATAACATCATGAATTAACTCTATGAAAAAGAATTTTAATATCTAATCCATGATATTATGTGTAATTATACTTTAAGCTACATCACTAAACATTTACCTTTTTCGACTATGATTTAACGTATTTAGTTATGACTTATTCGCATATACTTAAAAAAAAACTATTTTATTTGATCTTTTAAATTTTATTTTTTTTATACTAGGGAACTACTCAAGAAGAAATGTAAAAACACTACTTGGTTATATAAGATAATTAAAAAAAGCTACACAAAAATATATATTTGTAAGAAAAATCAAGAAACGAATAAACCAATATCTAAATGCCTACAAATTTTATTTTATAATCTTCCTAAAATAGAGTAGATATACGAATGTGGTGTAATAATTCTTCAAAAGTCGTCTTTCTGCTTGTGAGAAATATATGATATTTGTATATATTCTTTACACAACTTATTTCGTATTTTATGATATCTATATACATCTAATTAAATAGATTCAAATTTCTTAGGTATACATGTGACAGAATATAAACATAAAATGTAAATTTTAAATAATAAAAATTAATTAGAAAGTTAAATTAAGCATAAACAACATATCTTGATTTTTATATGGAGAAATCTTATTTGCATGACATATAATCTCTTTGTTCATGAATGAAATTTATTATAATAAAAAAACATAAATTATTGTAAATAAAAATTAAATTATGATTGTGATCTAATGAAGTATTATCTTTGATTTTAACCACAAATTATGATTGTTTTAAATCTAATAGTTTAAATTTGATTTCTCACAATTATTTTCAAATTTATTCTTCATAGATCAATGAAATATATCAATTCCTCAGTAATAATATACTTTGTCTATTTACTACTTCATCTATTCAGATTGTCACAAAAAAAGTAATGACTTACTTTAACTATTTAAAAATGAGCTTCTCAATTGCCACAAGATTATTCTGCACATTCGAAATCCTTAAATAAAAAAAAATGTTCAGATCTTATTCAACACTAACATAAAATATTTTATATGAATTTTTATTCTCCAAATTTAAATGGTGAAAAAACATAATTAACATATATCAATTTTCTAATTTTACAAAACATGTATTTTTTAAAAAAAAAAAAATCTTATTATCCATATAACCAGTATTTTAATTCAATTATGTAATCTACAAGAAAATAAATATTTATTTTTTGACACTATAAAAAAAAAGAAAATAATTTCTTCTCCAACATTAAACGACTATCACTTTCATTTTATTTTCACGTTAATGCATATTTTACCTATCATCATTTTCATGCTCCATAACTTTGAGAGGTCTGTTACTTCATCTTCTTATTCTTCTTCAACTTTCACATCTTTCTTTAACAAACTATTCAAAATTTTCTTCAGCTAGCTGGCTAACAATCTGTAACGATCTAAAAATTTGATGAAATATGTGAAATTTATGATTTTGTATAATTTGACTATTTTAACCCTCTCCGTAGTTGTATTATGATAATTTTACGGTGTAAGAGTGATTGGCATGGTTTTCGATGTATTTTGGTACCATTTATGCGACATTGTGGTTTTTGATGATTTCGAGAGCCTTATTTTAGACTTATGGGATATCTTTTGATCCGTATGATGGATGAAAGAACGGACAATGATAGAAGTTTTAGAATATCAATTTTAGGCTAGGTAGACCTTTGGTTCGGTCCTCGGTGCACCCGAACTCATTTTGACCTTTTGATTAGAAAGATGAAAAATTAGAAATGTGGGTGTGGGATCCACATTTGGTCGAAATGACCTCGGATGGAAAATTTAACATTTCCAGCAGATTCGTTATAGCGATTTTAGGGTGGTAACATATTTGGTGTGATTTTACAGCTTTTAAATCTCATTTCAATCCTCGATTTAGAAAATTACAATTTCGAATTTTGGGGGTCAACTTTTTCAAAATGACGTTTTTTTTCAAAAATTTGACTTCTCCAACACATTTGAAACATCGAATTTAGTGTGGTTGCATAGTTCGTTTGCATATATCAAACTTCGAATGAATCCCAGACACCCCGTCAAAGTCCGGATTGACTTTAAAAAAAAACTGCTGCTATAGCAGATTTCCCCATCTTTTTTGGTCATTTTTCATCTTGTCTCTTGAGTGTTAAACCCTAAAATTGTGTGGGATCTTAAAAGTGAAGTTTGTGGGAGTTTGGAAAGCTAGATTAACACCTATTTCTTGATTCTATTACTGATATAAGGTGAGATTTCATCATTTTCTACTTTAATTCCTTGATTAATTTCTCAAAACCCCAAAAATCTTAGGGCTTGATTTTAAACTCCATTTTCACTCTTTTTTACTTGAATAATATTTTTATCCTATAATTACTAATCTTTCATCAATTTAACCTTCAAAACAACACCAATTTTTTATTTTAACCCGAATTTCAATGATTTAACCCAGTAAAGCTTAAAAATAATTTTTCTTCAATTTGAACCTCGCTTTTTACTCGATTTGACTTGAATTTTCATCTGTAGATTCTTAAAAATATGAGGAATGTGTTTTTGAAGTAAAGTTCCAATTTTGCCTTCTTTTTTTTGAAAACTCATTTCGGGGGTCCGTTTTGACCCCGAACCAAAAGTAGTCACTATAGGTATCGTTGATTTTATTTTGACGCGTAAATTCCATATTTTATATTGTTAGTGGAGTTCAAAATTATTCGTAAAAATTAAGGTCATGGGTTCGAAGTTTAGCGGACCGATTTTGACTTTTGAGGTAGGTTATGGCTTAACTCTTTCAAACTGGGCTAGGTAGTAAATGATGATATAAAATGCATGTTAAGGGTGAGAACTAATCATAAAAATGGATATTTATGTGTTGTGCCCGTGTGGGTACCTATATGTAATGTAATTGTTGAATTTGAGATGTTATGTGATATGTGTGATTGTATGGGGTCTTATGTGATGTTGATAGCCTTGAATATATGTGAATAATTGTATTGTATTGTTGAAATGCCTAATGTAGTACCATTGGTGTATTGTGATATATTAATACCTGTTTTTATATGAGACATGTGAAAATTCATGAATGAAACGGGAATAATGAGTGGATATTGACTCACGTGGTTGTGGAAATGTATTGTTGTAGTTGGTTGTGGAAATATACCTTTTATAAAACCCTCCCCGAGAGAAGTGTCGGGGAGGAGATATTGCACCACCTTATAAAAGTTTTCTCGAGGGATGTGTCAAAAAAAAGATATAAGATATGTGGATTGTATAAGGATTAATGAACCCCCCATGGGTGCTGCGTTGGGAGGCTTGCCTCCGTAGATGTATACGGGGATTGTGCGATGATCCCGGAGGTTGTGTAACAATCCCGGAGGTTGTGCGACGACCTCGTGCATCATCATTATCATCATACACATTGCACTTACTTTATTGTGTTTATATTGCGTCGTATTGTCATATTGACTTGCCATTTACGTAATTGTCTTATCTTTTTTTACATCTATTTGATGATCTTGTATATGCATGTTTCCCCTTGTTATACTTATATGTGATATAATTCATATTTGTGTTCTATCTGGTTGTGATGTTGCAATATATGTGATATACTAGAACTGTTAGTGCAAGTGGTGTGGGCTACCATTGTGGGAAAATTTCTGATTGCAGATGACGTGCCCTTAGTGTATATTTTGTATGTTTTATTTACTACTTTGTTTGATCGTCCTATGATACCTACTGAGTACAAGTGGACCGTACTCATGCTTACTACGCCCTTTCAATGCAGGTCTTAGCTCGAGTGCGCCTCAGTTTGCTTGACTCGGGCGACTGTTGGAGCTTCCAAGGTAGCGGTTGGATATTCATGCGTCCGGAGTTCACCTCTATCTTTCAATAGTAGTTATGCCTTTATTAGTATTTAGAGACAAATATTATTCCTTTGTGGTTATTTTTCTGATGTATTTGACTCCTGAATTGTATTAGTAGTTCTTACACTATTGACATATGGTTTTGGGCATGATTGATATTTTAGATAAATTCTTTCTGTATTGTTATGATTACTTGTATAGTTCGACTTCGTTCTAGAAGTCTTACCTTGAGCATTTCAGTCCTTTCCTTTATCCTTCTTGTATCAGTTTGAGTGATAGGCTTACTTGTCAAGGTACACCACGACAAGTGCCATCATGACCCTCATTTTTGGGTTGTGACACAATATTTACTTTTCTAAAGAAAAAAAAAGATAAAAATATAAATAATGAAAAAGATTCAACAAATGACATAATGTTATAAAGGATAGAAAAAATTCTGCAAATAACATAATAACATAAGTAATACATTTGAAAAAAAAAAAAGATTCATTAATTCTTTTAACAGAATTTATTTATAGATGAGTGTGTAGAGATATGGAATAAGATTTACTGAGCAATTTTAGGTAATCACTTTTAGTTTCAAATTCAAAATGTAATCACTTTATCATGTTGTAGTCTTCTTTTTCGAATTATGTGCGTAAGATGTGGTTTATGAAAATTTTGACATTCTCTTAGTTACATATTTCTGAACTTAAATTTAAATTTCAAATAGATTGTTTACACTTTTTACATACACTGTTTTCTCTTTTATCTTCTTTTATTATGAATAAATAAATAAATTGTCTATGAATTTTTTATAATTCTCCTGCATTGTTGTTGTTACTTAATTTTTTAACTATCAATCAATTCAACACGTGGTAAATCATTCAAAATTTTGGATAAAATAGGGATGAGATAGCATTATGTTATAGTATTATTAAAACTCTATCTTTACTGTGCTAACTAAAAATTCTAATATGTAATTTTATATTTCTTTTTAATAAATAATTAACAATTGTTAAAAAATCCTAGTATTTCAAATTTAAATATGTCTATTATTTTAATTGAAAATAATTCTTCTTCTTCTTTTTCTTCTTGTTGTTACTAGTTCAGTATACGTGCGTTGCACGTGGATATCACGTCAATCGATACAAAACGTAATATTTTTTTTACATATCACAAGTTTTTAACTTAGCTAAATAAACAACAATTCTATTTCTTATAATAATAGTATGAGCCCTAGATTCATAATCAAATTTAAACCTACTCATCAAAAGATTCAATATTTTCATCACTCACTATACCAAACATAGTTTTTCATTAAAAAAGTATTGATTCTCTAAGAGTTAATCTATGAATTCCATATCTTTGAAGTATAATTTATGGTTTAAGATGCTTAAAATTACAATTAATGTAACTAAACTTAGGCTTCCAAGTTGTAAGTCGCCAATAGAACTATCCTTTTATGATTTTATTATTCTAGTGTTTGATGACGTCTTGCTATAATGATAACATAGTTAGTGTTTATGCAAACCTTTTCTTACCTCAACAGTAGAGAGTTTGTTTTCGATAGATTCTTAGGCTCCAGAAAAAGCATTCCAACAATCTCTAGTCCTCAGTAAACTGTAATTGTTTCATGTCTTATTTAATCACATCTCTCAAATACTTCTTCGCTCTACCTCTACCTCTTCTAAGACCTCGTAGCAAACTTCTCAAACTTCCATATTTGGGCATTCATGCATCTCCTTTTCAAATATTTGAACCATCTCAGACCCACATCACATATCTTTCATCGAAGTCACTCTCACCTGTCCCATATATCATCTTTTCTAATCCTGTTATAATTATAGGATGATGAGATGTGTTGCCATAATAATTATAAGATGATTCCCACAAGAAATAGTATAATTATAGGATGATGAGATGTGTTGCCATAATAATTATAAGATGATTCCCACAAGAAATAGAAACTACTATTATAGTATGCCTCATTGCAAATATATGGTAACCACGTGCGTAAGGAGATAAATGAAGATGGCTGCAAATCAATTAAAATGTTAATCAACGTAAAATTCTATTTCAAAAATCAGAAAGAGGTGTATTAATTACATCATGATCTTTTCACTCTACCAAATCGAACAACTTTTCATTAAAGTTGAATTTTTGTAAACACATCCAGATCCTAATGAAAGGAGGAAGTGTGGAAAAGCAAAGTAAATAATGAAAAAATTTGTATAAAACAAAATAAAATATGAGAAAAAGCAATCACTCTTATGCACAAGGTCTATGATGCACCTTGATAGCTTTCAGAATTAGTCCATGGCCATCTTTACTTTAGTTTAATCTTCTAATTGAAGTTCTCAGGACGCAGAAAAGAGCTTCAGTCTCGATAGTTACTTATGCAGGACAACTGTTATATTGAAAGATATTAATCTTGCAAGATCTTTTGATATGGATATCATTTAGAGGCACGATTTGCTTGAATCATTTTGTCTTTGGCTTGATGCAAAGGTACTTTTTTGTATGCTTGTACTTCCGCGTGAACTTCGATTATTCTAAAACAGAAGTATTCTTCTTCAAGGTGCTCCTTCATGTAAAAGTTTCTATCAATCTGTTGCAGGTGCAACCATCCCCGACAACTGAAAATTTTTCATTTCCTCGAGCTTTGAGAGTAGAAATTCGACATTAATGATGGAGGATCCAGATAATAGAAAAGAAAATGCATTAGAGAGTATCAATTCATCATCCTTTTCTTCAAGCCAGTTCCAGAGACTGCTCCATCTCTTTTGCCTGACACGACCAGCATAGTAATCACTCTCTCTCTATCTCTGTCTCTAAAATGCATCAAGACAGTCATAATAAATGCATTGAATTAATGAACGTCAAGTAATTATTGATAATATCATATTATTCCTCCAGATTAGAACATCTTATTTTTGGAGGCTAATATCTCAAAACTTGATCAACCAACCACACTTACGTTTGCATACATTGTATTAATTATTTTATTACATTCATTAATTATTATTATTAAGAAGGAATTAAGTGATGCATACATCCAGTCGTACTCTATATTTACTGACTTAATATGTTAATCCTTGTTTGTTATATAGAGTTCGTGCATTGTTCTAATTTTCTTATGAGATTGAATTAATGCAACTAACTGAAAGATTTTATGTTCAACATTTGGAATATTACTTCTTTTTTCTTCTTTCTTTCCCTTTTTTTTTTGGAAAGATTTGAGGTGCTTTATTAATATGAAAATGTGTTTTTAGTAGTAGCTCTAGCAATTTTGTGTTAATTAGTAAAAAACATCAAATATATGCTTCTACTAAAAAGCAGAAATATTATTTCAATATAGCGTATTCTTACCAAAAATTATATTTGAATTATTCTGATTGAATTTAACTCAAAAAATTAATTGAATTAATTCTCATAAAGTAAAATATAAAAAGTAAAGAGGACGGAGGAATTAATATCTAGGATAATTATTTATTATGTTCTTAATGTATAGGCCTGATAAAATCAATTATATTTTTGTAGTAAATCATTCTTGTTCCAAACTATGTTTTACATTTATAAAAGAAAAATGATAACTTCATAGTGTTGGGTTCAAAATCGAGAGTGCGTCATGCGGAAGCTATTAGTTGCAAATTATGAGACGATAAATAAGATGACAACGAAAAACAATACTAAAAACATAATTTTATTATATGATTTGGCCAATTGGCCTACATATAAAACTTAATATAAAAAAACATAAAAACTAATGAGAGAGAGTTCCAAAACCTTTCTTTCAAGAAAGAGGTTAGTCAAATATGGAAAAGAATTATATTTTTTCTTTCAGGAAAGGAAAAGTAAAAAGTAATTATGGTAACCTTTATTTTCCTTCTAAGAAAAAATAAAACTTAAATATAATAAGAAAATCAGGGCAAAAACCCTAACAAATCTCTCCTTTTTGACTTGATTTTCTTCACTTGATCCGTCTTCTCTTCATATCACATGCATGAACTTCGTTCTTGATATAATCTTCATAACTGTTGCTTGCCATGGTTAAAAATAAGGTTTAAAATATCATAGTTAAAAATGGGTTAAAAATTAATATTTTATTTTTATTTTTAAAGATACAGCAACAGGAATGTTGAAAATATGGTTGAAACTTGTTCTCCACGTGTAGTGGGACAAAAATCTTCATTATCATCCAAATTGTTGCAGCTTGATTTTGAAACTGCTTTGAACCTATTTAATCTCGTCTCACTACACCATTGGACCATTGAATCGTAAGCTCTGATACCACTTGTTGGGTTTGAAATCGAGAAGGCGTCATGCGGAAGCTATTAGTTGCAAACTATGAGACAATAAATAAGATGACAACGTGACCTACATATAAAATCCAATATAAAAACATAAAAACTAATGAGAGAGAAAAGCTCCCCTAAAACAAAGACTCTTTAAAGACTACATTGTGGATGCTATTGTGTTATGGTATGAGAAGAACAAAGACTCACTACATTGTGGATGCTATTGTGTTATGGTATGAGAAGGGGGTGTTCTATTTATAGAGTTTCAAAACCTTTCCTTCAATAAAGAGGTTAGCCAAATATGAAAAAGAATCATATTTTTTCTTTCAGGAAAAGTAAAAGTAATTATGATAACTTTTATTTTCTTTCTAAGAAAAAATAAAACTTAATATAATAAGAAAATCAAGGCAAAAACCCTAACACATATCTCAATCTTTTTAAAAAATTTAAGTTTTTGTAGCACTTAAAGTTCGGATACGTCTGGTATTCTTCAATGTGGTCCTTTCCATAATTATATTGTTTACCTTTGAAATTTCAGCATATGTAGAACATAATTTCAAAAATACTAAAAAAAAGGGTGTGCGGATTTAATAGATCTAAATAGATTTATTAGGTTTCTAGTGGATCTATTTTTATTTTTGCGTGGATATTTTTTAAATTTTATTTCAGTATCTTTTAATGATTTACTTTTTTCGTAAGATATATTCATTAATTATTTTATCCTGTAGTAATTGCAGAGTTACAAATTTTTGTATAATAATTTATCCTATCTGTACTATAATGTATATCTAATTCTAGATTTTCAATGTTATTTATTATCTTGTGTTGTTCTTCTCGTAGTGAGTTTTTTAAATTATATAAACTATCACATGTACTTTTATCTAAATTTTCTAAGGTTTTTTCTATCCATACTAATTTTTCTTTTAGGTTTTCCATTATTTTTCTAATTCGGTTTCTATAATTAATTTCATTATTTAGATTTTCTTGATTTTCTCTGGTTTTTCTAATATATTTTAACATTTTTTAATCTGAATAATATCCTTCTGGGTAAATTTCTTCGTATAACTGTTCCAGACAATTTGTAGTTTCAATTTCGTAGTCTATTACTTTTTCTAATAATATTTTCTTAAGATCTATAATTTCTATGTTTTTAAGTATATGTAAGATTAAAACTTTAAGATAATCTAAATGATCTATCTTTTAAAATTGGTTTTATTATAATATTTTGCAGTTGTTTGTTTTAGCCTTAGTAGTTTTTGCATATTTTTATCAAGAAATTCTATGTATTTTATATCTTTATTTTCCATGTATTTATTTTTATCTGTTTTTCTAGTGACTGTATGTTTCTTATATCTTTTTCTAAAAATTCTGTGTAACTTATCATCGTAAGTATTTGTAAGAGTAGTTAGGTAGATATGGTATATAATTTACTCTAGTCATGTAGTATTTACCAAAGGCTTTTTCTAATATGATTTTTCTTATATCTGCTACTTTTATATCTCTAAGTGCATACAAAATAAGTATTTTGAATTTATCTACCATCACATCAGATAAATAATCATTCATTTTCATAAAATTGCTTTTTTCAAAATATTCCCTTCAACCATGTACATAACAAAATATGGTCATCTTAGCTTACTATATACTAGATTATTCTTAAATAATATGTTCTTCGGTCACTATTAACATGGTAATCCGGATACTTTTTCCGTTAAACAACGCCTCTACTCTGGTTACTCCCCGCCACGGCTTCTTGCCTCATTGGTTTCACCTTAGGATGGCATAGTCCTTAGGGATTTTTCTCCGTTTCCTCTTTGTTAATAAACTTCTTAACATATTATTCTTCGAATAATTCTACTATAAAGTAACTAATATGAATTTATTTTATCATATCATGATTGTTGGGAATTATGAATTTAGCTATTCATAATCATAAATAGATATACCTGTTCGGGTAGTTTTGATATTTCTGAGTTTTGTTCCTCCATAGCTTTTTCCATTGAAATATGTTTATTTAATTAACTGAGTAAAGTATTTGTTGTGGAGTGGAGAGAAAGGTTGCTTCAACGCATGAAGGCTTGCTTTTGCAATGCCTTCTGCCTTCTTTATTTATAGAACGAAAGGCAATCTTTACAATCAAACTAACTTTACACACGTTTTTTAAAACTAAAAACTAAAGAACTAAAAAGTCAACAAAAGGGGCTATAGGTCTAACCTACCTACCCTAAAAAGTTAAGAAAAGTTAGACTTTACATAAATGTTCTACATTATAATCTTATCGTAAAAATTTGTACAATAAATAGGTCCAAATATCTTCCGTTGATTTGATGTTGTCGTATCTCCTCCATTATTGCTCCTTATCTTATCTTTCCTGCTGGCATTTTGTCTTCTTGATTTTTATTCTAGATGTACCTCTGGAATAATATTATCTTCTCCATTACACCTCGAACATTGGTGATCTGGATATTTGTGTCCAATTATTTTACAATATCTTGTTAGCAGTCCGTCTGAAATAAATCCTTTTTTTATTGCTCTTGCGGTAGATTATTTTTCTGGGTTGAGTAGCGTCATTATCCATTGTCTTACATCTTCCATATCTGTTTGTCGTAGCTCTTTTGAATTTGAGTAAATCATTTGATGATCTCTCGAATAATAGCTCCATATTGGGTTTCCGTTAGTATAATTATTTGCTAGTTCTTGAATGATCGTAGCTAGTCCAATAAGTCGTTTATTTGCATAAAAATCTGGTATCTCAATTCTGGGTATCTCCGATTGCTGCGTAATATCTTCTGGTATAATCATATCTCTAGTTAATCCTATCTTTACAACTTGTATAACTGGTTTTATTTCGTCATATAATATCTCTGCTGGTGCAGTATAACACTTTATATAAAATAAATTTCCTTTTGTTATTCTTTTGTAGGTGGTGAATATCTTGTATAATTCTTCCATAGCTGTTAGCTCTTCTCCGTCTTGGGTATATATGGTGTTTAATAGTCCATAGTCAAAACAGGTTTTAACTAGGCTTGGGTTAGTTTTGGGTAGTGCAATTAGTTTATTATATCCTTGTAATTTTTGGGTTATATAGTTGGTATTTGGTTCTTTGATGTTTGTAGCTCTGGGGTTATGGTTTAGAAAGGTTTGTACTCTGTATATATTTTCTATGTATTTTTGGGCGGTGTAGTTGTATGCTTTTTTGTCTTGATTTAGGCTATCTCGGTATGTGTTAACTTGTGGGGGTATGAATAAGTGGTCTTTTTGTGTTTTTGGTGTAAATGATTTTTCAAATATTTTATTCATATTTATATTCTGGTATCTTGGTCGACTAACTCCTTTGCTTGTACCTGCAGAAGTAGATTGATAAATGTTATGGGTTTTATGGAGTGTCCCAACGTCTCCTTCTAGCTCTGGAACTTTAATATCTTCCGATCGACATAGCTCTGCACATTGCTGAGTTAGCTGATTTGTAGCTATAGACTTCAGTTTATCTTCATTAGTCTTTAGCTTTTCTATCTCATTACCCATACTGTCCACTTTCATTGAAAGCGTAGTTAGGGTGTTAAGTATTTTTTCTAGAGTATCTTCTTCTATTATTTCAGTCTGTGTAGCTATGTCTTGATATGTAATCTGCAATAACATTTTTGTTAGTACTGATCACTTCAATTGTAAATGTGAAATTTAATATATTTAAAACTAGTCTCCGAATCTCTTTTGTTGTAACTGAATTTTGTATTTTCTTTGTTAACCACCAGCGTACCTTTTTATTATCTGTTCGTACAATAAATTTGTTATATACAATATATGGCTAAAATGCTAATAAACATTTATATAATGAACATAATTCTTTCCTATTTATTTTCCATTTTATTTTTGTCTCGTTGAACGTACCTAAGTAGTATCTACAATGGTGTTCTATTTTTTCTGCTTCATATCGATATTTAAGTACTCCTCCGTAACTATATTCACTAGCATCTGCTTCTACTATATATATAAATTTTCTATTTTCATCTGAAAATTGTAATTTTGGTAATTCTCTACAAAGTAATTTTATTTTTTGAACTTGTTTTTTATCTTTTTCATCATAGTTATATTCTATATCCTTTTTTAATTTTTTCTGTAGTGGTTTTAAAGTTTCTGCTAATTTTGGTATCAGAGCCCAGCAACTTAAAATGGTACGGAAGAGATATATGGTAGAGTTAGAGTTATTATTAGAATTACAATTAGAGTTAGAGTTATTCAAATTTACCTATAAATTATTAAATTAATTATGCGAAGACCATTTAAAAATAGAGAAACTTTTAGAAAAATTAAAGAATCTTTAATTAGTAATTATTCAGAATATATAAGTCTAAATAAAACAAAAGAAAACCCACAAAAATTAGCCTACTTAATTACATTAATATCTAGTATTGAATCAAAATTAATAACACATTTAAAATCCAGAAGAATGAAACACATACCACCTAATTATGATAAAATTAGATTTAGATATCCACCAAGATATTATAAATAGAATTTAAAATGAATAAAGTACAACAATACAAAGAATTAAAACAAATTATCTCTGAAAAACGTAAAGAATTAAAAATAAGAATAAAAAGACTACATTATAATATATTTGCCGGAGTTAGTAAAAATTCAATAGATACACAAAAAGATGAAATATCAAAATTGGAATCACAAATAGATAGTTTAGAATATATATATCAACATGACCTATTCACAATAAAATGAATAAAGAAGAATTTATAATAGATGAAAAAATATAAGAAAACTACGAAGGATCAAAAATAACAATAGTATTTTCTAATCTAGGACGAAGATATAAGAAAATAGGTAAACATTTATATCTAATGTTAGAAAAAGAAGAATTAAAATTAGAAGATAAATTAACAACAATGGTAAGAATAGAAAAAGAAAATGAAGAAATAGATAGGAAAAAGGAAATAGAAAAAATAAAACAACAAACTACGGAAGAAATACGAAAAAAAGAATAAACTAAAAATAGTAGGATTGCTGAATTAGAAAAAGAAATACAAATATTAAAAGAGTTGTATGAACAACGACAGAAAGAAAAAGAAGAAAAAGATAGAGAACAAAAATTATTGAACGAAATAAATCAATTTAAAGGAAAATTAGAAATAAAAAATGAAGCATTAGAAATAAATAATATAGATATTGAAGAGACAGATAATTATGAGTCCGAAGATAGTGAAACATATACAGAAATATTAACAAATACAAAAAATTTAGAAATCAATGAAGAACAAAAAGAAATTAATGAGGAAAACTTAGAAAACACCCACACAGAAATAAATACTCTTGATAAAAAACAAAATGAAAATATAATACCTAAAACAACAGAAATAAGAAAACCTATATATTATAAGAATAAGTTTAAAAAATATAATGAATATGATAAATGGATACCAAAACAAATAGTGAATAAAAATTATAACTTTTTAGATCTAGACAGTGTAATAGATACAGAAAAAACAATACAATTATGGATAGGATATATGACAAAACAATTATTAGATAATAATATAAATATAACAGATGCACCGGAATATATAGAAAAAACACTAATAGGATCAGTAAAACTATGGTTTTCAAATTTAACTGAAAATAGCAAAAAAGTATTAAGAACTAATAAACCTATAGAAGGAACATCATCGACAACAACTAAACTAACACCTATAGAATTATTAAAAAAGTATGAAACAGCTATAAAAGATGAATTTGGTATTACGACAACAATCGAAGAAGAACAAAATGAAGAAAAAGATACAAATAGAAATTTAATGTTAAAATTGGCAATATGTAATATGTGTTATATAGATGAATATACTTGCGCATTTAAAGAATATTATTACAAAGGAGCATATAGTATAGAAGAAAGTAAAGAAATAAGAAAATTATATTTTAATAAATTACCCGAGCCATTTAGTTTGAAAATAATAAAAAGTTGGGAAGAAGCAAAAATAATAGATACGTTAGGAGCAAGAATAAAATTTTTACAACAATGGTATAGAAACTTATGTGAAAAATATAGAGAAGAATTAAAAATGGAAAAAACATTAATAAGAAATTTAGCATGTTGCAAAAATAAAATAGCACCCCAATTTGGATGTGAAGAAAGATATTATAAGAAAAGAAAAAGACATAAGAAATATAAAAAATATAAAAAATCAAAATATAAATATAAGAAACCAAGAAAAAGATATTATGTAAAAAATTATAAACATAAAAGACCATATAGAAAGAAGAAATCTATAAAAGAATGTACTTGTTATAATTGTGGAAAGTTAGGACATTTAGCTAGTGATTGTAAATTACCTAAAAATCCAAAAAATAAACAAATATCAGAAATAAGAATAGATAATACAAAATATATGCAGATAGATTATATAGATTATGAATTAGAAAGCGAAGATAGTATATATGAAATTTCAGAAAACGAAACAGATAATGAAATAGATAGCGAAATAGATGAATCAAATGACTGAAGAAGATATAAAAATAATAACAAAGGAAGAATATTTAAATGATGAAGGAACGGAACAAAAAATAATATTTGACAGTAACATATTTGATGAAATAAAAGAAAAAGAATTAGATTTAAGTGTAGAGAAAATATTTAAAATACCAATAATAAAAAATATTTTTACTAGGAAAAAGGATGAATATTATGTAGTATGCCAAAAAGAACATGTAATAGACTGCATATATGTAAAAGGCAAAGCTAGTATACCACTAGTAACAAAAAGAATAATTAATAAAGAAATAAATGATATAAAAAGTAAAGGAGATCCAACAAAATATGTACACCTTGGAGGTACAGAGATATTAATAAAAGCATGTTTTAGAGAAGGAATAGATGCACCAATAGAATTATATTTAGCAGATGATAGAATTATAAAACCCATAGAAAAAAACATAATAACTGTCGTAAAAGGAAATCTAATATATCAAAAATTTAAATTTATAATAAGTGCAAATTATTCAGTAGCAGTAACAGATAGAAATATAGATAAATCACTAGTATTATATTGGAAAATATCAAGAATAGAATTAACCCCAGGAAGTAAAATATTCACAGCAAGATGTAAAAATCTATATGTATTAACAACAAAACATAAAATAGCAGGAAAAAATAAGATTAACAAAATACAAATAGAAAGCTCATTCGAACAAATTGTAAAAACAATAGATTATAATGATTATACCTATAGAGACATATATACAGAAGAAAATTCAAATGGAGTAGATACTTTGAAGAGTTGATTTCGAGCAACTAAAATTTTTCAAATCTAAAAATTCACAAGTCAAAAATATATGACATGAAAGATAAGAAACAAAGAATAAGAAAAAGAATAAGCAAAGTAAAAGAGCATAAATTAAGAGTTCTATGTACTTTTAGAACTTCAACAAAGACAATGATCATATAAAAAAAGAAAAGCTTATTTTTATTGTGGTACATTTGTCAATAAATAGAATTGCCACGAGATTATATTTTAAATCTAAATATTAGAAGACAAAAAGTAGATATGGGAATCAAAAGTTTCACTATTTACCTTCACGGTTATAAAATGTCAATTAACAAAAACAATACATAGAATTGAAATATTAATCAACAAAAAGATTGCCACAGTGGAGAGATTAAAGGCTGAAATTGAAGAAACAGAGAATTTTTCATCAAATTGCATTATTGTCTTTTTTCTTATAAACGTACACCAAATAGACTTCTTCTGTTATAGTCATATTAAAATAGCAGTAATAAATTTCCTAGTCCTAAAAGACTTTCTCTATTCCTAAGTAAAATAGGCACATGTAGGTAACCTGCATCAAAATTGCAAATTTCCCCGAGAAAAAAGGAGAAGAAAATTATGTGAGAAAATCCAATGTATAAATACTGAACTAAAAGTAGTTTAAGTTTTTTAAATTTCCTTTCTTGCAACGCCTATTCCGCAATATAAAAGTGTAGCTAATAATTATTTTTCATAATATATCTTATCATATATATTCCAAGACTCCTTAATTTTTTAAAATATATCTTCTCTTATCATATATTGTAGAACTTTTTATTTAAATATTAAAAGAAATAATTTAATAGTAATTTGAAGAAGAAAGTGAAAAGATAATTTTTTTTCTATTATGAAATCTTTTAATGAAGGGTAAGAATTAATAATTAAGACTCCAACTTTATAGGGGTGTGTGGATCTATGCGGGTAACTATCTTATGAAATAGATTAATGAATCTATTTTTATTTGTGCGTTGA
Source organism: Capsicum annuum (assembly GCF_002878395.1). Taxonomy (NCBI): domain Eukaryota; kingdom Viridiplantae; phylum Streptophyta; class Magnoliopsida; order Solanales; family Solanaceae; genus Capsicum; species Capsicum annuum. The sequence continues at coordinate 56,389,123 of NC_061122.1, forward strand.
TATTTCTTAAATTTTGTTTCAATATCTTTTAATGAGTTATTCTTTTCGTAAGATGTATTCATTAATTTGTATGGTTTATTATTTTATCATGTAATAATTGTAGAGTTACAGATTTCTGTATAATAATTTATCCTAATTGTACTGTAATGCATATCTAATTCTAGATTTTTAATATTATTTATTATCTTGTATTGTTCTTCTCGTAGTGAGTTTTTTAAATTATATAAACTATCACATGTACTTTTTTCTAAATTTTTTAAGGTTTCTTCTATCCATATTAATTTTTCTTTTAGATTCTCCATTATTTTTCTAATTCGGTTTTTATAACTAATTTCATTATTTAGATTATCTTGATTTTCTCTAGTTTTTCTAATATATTCTAACATCTCTTTAATCTGAATAATATCCTTCTGGGTAGTTATCTAGGTATAACTGTGCTATCCAATCTATGGTTTCAATTTCATAGTCTAATACTTTTTCTAATATTATTCTCTTAATATCTATAATTTCTATATCTCTAAGTATATATAAGATTAAGACTTTAAGATAATCTAGATGATCTATCTTTTAAAATTGATTAAATATTTTATTATAATATTTTGTAGTTGTTTGTTTTAGTCTGAGTAGTTCTTGCATATTTTCATTAAGAAATTCTATATATTTTATATCTTTAGTTTCCATGTATTTGTCTAAATTTAGTTTCATTTGTTTTTCTATTAACTGTATGTTGCTCATATCTTTTTTTAAAAATTCTATGTAATTTATCATGGTAAGTATTTGTAAGAATAGTTAGGCAGGTATGGTATATAATTTACTCTAGTCATATAATATTTACCAAATATTTTTTCTAATATGATTTTTCTTATATCTACTACTTTTATATCTTTAAGTGCATACAAAATAAGTATTTTAAATTTATCTACCATCACATCAGATAAATAATTATTCATTTTCATAAATTTGCTATTTTTCAAAATATTCCCTTCAACCATGTACATAACAAAATATGGTCATCTTATATTACTATATACTATATTATTCTTAAATAACATGTTCTGCGGTCACTATTAGCATGGTAATTTGGATACTTTTTCCCTTAAACAGCGCCTCTACTCTGGTTACTCCCCGCCACGGCTTCTTGCCTCATTGGTTTCACCTTTAGGATGGCATAGTTCTTAGGGATTTTTCTCCGTTTCCACTTTGCTAATAAACTTCTTAACATATTATTCTTCGAATAATTCTACTATAAAGTAACTAATATGAATTTATTTTATCATATCATGATTGTTGGGAATTATGAATTTAGCTATTCATAATCATAAATAAATATACCTGTTCAGGTAGTTTTGATATTTCTGAAGTTTGTTCCTCCATAGCTTTTTTCATTGAAATATGTCTGTTTTTTAATTAACTGAGCAAAATATTTGTTGTGGACTGGAGAGAGTATTGCTTCAACACATGAAGGCTTGCTTTGCAATGCCTTTGGTTTCTTTCATTTATAGAATGAAAATTTTTTACAAAGTCTTTACACGTTTTCTAAAAAGAATCCTAAAACTAAGTGTCATAGCCTTTAAAAAAGTCAAAAAGGCTAGAAGGCTAAAAAGAAAAAGGCTAAAGTCTAATCATTCTGTACAACAATTTTACGTAAATAATTTAGTATCTTGTCTTCTATTACTCCGTTGATATCTTCTCGTTGTCGTATCTGTTGTTTTTCCATATCTCCATTATTGCTTCTTATCTTATCTTTTCAGCTGTCATGCTTATCTTCTTGATTCTTTTATTCTAGGTGGACTTCTGAAATAATATTATCTTCTCCGTTGTATCTTGAACATTGATGGTCTGGATATTTGTGTCCAATTATCTTATAATATCTTGTCAATAATCCATCTAAAATAAATCCTTTTTTAATTGCTCTTGCAGTAGATTGTTTTTCTGGGTTAAGTAGTGTCATTATCCATTGCCTAACATCTTCCATATCTGCTTATCGTAGCTCTTTTGAATTTGAATAAATCATCTGATGATCTCTCGAATAATAGCTCCATATTGAGTTTCCATTAGTATAATTATTTGCTAATTCTTGAATGACTGTAGCTAGTCCAATGAGTCGTTTATTTGTGTAGAAATCAGGTATCTCAATTCTGGGTATCTCTGGCTACTGCGTAATATCTTCCGGTATGATCATATCTCTGGTTAGTCCTATTTTTACAACTTGTATAACTGGTTTATTTCGTCGTATAATATCTCTGCTGGTGCAGTATAACACTTTATATAAAATAGACTTCCTTTTGTTATCCTTTTATAGGTGGTGAATATTTTATGTAATTCTTCCATAGCTGTTAGTTCTTCTCCGTCTTGGGTGTATATGGTATTTAATAATCCATAGTCAAAACAAGTTTTCACTAGGCTTGAGTTGGTTTTGGGTAGTGCAATTAGCTTGTTATAACCTTGTAATTTTTGGGTTATATAATTTGTGTTTGGTTCTTTGATATTTGTAGCTCTGGGGTTAAGGTTTAGGAAAGTTTGTACTCTATAGATATTTTCTATGTATTTTTGGGTTGTATTGTTGTAAACTTTTTTATCTTGGTTTAGACTATCTCGGTATATGGTAATTTGTGGGGGTATGAACAAGGGGTCTTTTTGTGTTTTTGGTATAAATGGTTTCTCAAATATCTTATTCATATTCATGTTCTGATATCTTTGTCTACTAACTCCTTTGCTTGTACCTGCAGAAGTAGATTGATAAACGTTATAGGTTTTATGGAGTATCCCATCGTCTCCTTCTGGCTCAGGAACTTTAATGTCTTCCGATCGACATAGCTCTGCACACTGCTGAGTTAGCTGATTTGTAGCTATAGACTTCAGTTTATCTTTATTAGTCTTTAGCTTTTCTATCTCATTACCCATACTGTCACTTTCATTGAAAGCGTAGTTAGGGTGTTAAGTATTTTTTCTAGAGTATCTTCTTCTATTATTTCAGTCTGTGTAGCTTTGTCTTGATATGTAATCTGTAATAACATTTTTATTAGTACTAATCACTTCACAATTATAAATATGAAATTTAATATATTCAAGACTAGTCTCCGAATCTCTTTTGTTGTAACTGAATTTTGTATTTTCCTTGTTAACCACCAGCGTACCTGTGTATTATCTGTTCGTACAATAAATTTGTTATATACAATATATGACTCAAATGCTAACAAACATTTATATAATGAACATAATTCTTTCCTATTTATTTCCCATTTTATTTCTGTTTCATTGAACGTACCTGAGTAATATCTACAATGGTGTTCTAATTTTTCTACTTCATATCGATATTTAAGTACTCCTCCATAACTATATTCACTAGCATCTGCTTCTACTATATATATAAATTTTCTATTTTCATCTGAAAATTGTAATTTTGGTAATTCTTTACAAAGTAATTTTATTTTTTGAACTTGTTTTTTATCTTCTTCATTATAGTTATATGCTACATCCTTTTTTAAATTTTTTCTATAGTGATTTTAAAGTTTCTGCTAACTTTGAAATATATTCTCTTACTTGGTTTACTAATCCTAAAAATGATTGTAATTTCTTTTTTTGTATCTAATTCTTCTTTCGAATTTATTATTTTTTGTACTATATGTTGTTGCATTTTTACTCCACTCTTGTCTATTTGTATTCCTAAAAATTCTATCTGATTTTTCATAATTTCAGCTTTCTTTTCGCTTAGACTTATTCCCGATTTTTCTATTATATCTGTAAATTGTCCTAATAATTTTAAATATTTTTCTTTAGTTTTTGTATATAATAATATATCATCTATGTATACTATACAATTAGATAATTGTTTAAAATAACTATCCATAAAATGTTGATATCTACCTGGTGTATTTTTATATCCAAATGGTAATACGTTCCATTCATAAAATCCTTGTGGTACCGTAAATGCGGTTAATTCTTTAGATTCTTCTTCTAACTTTAAATGGTAAAATCCTGATTTACAATCGAATTTACTAAAATAATTATATCCTTGTATTTGCCTTATTTTTAATTTCTTATTTGGTATTGGATAATTATATGTTATAGTTTTTGCATTTAAATTTCTATAGTCAATAACCATTCTACTTTTTCCTCTTTTTTGTTCACTATGTTTATTTACTATAAATGCTGGACTATTATGTTTACTATTACTTTTTTGTATATATTGTTTTTCTAATAATTCATCTATATGCATTTTAAATTCTTTTAAATCGTCAAAATTATATGTTAGTGGTTTCTGGGTTATTATGCTATTTTTATATATTAATTCAATTTTTATAGTAGTTTTATGTTTTACCTATCCTTTTAATAGATCTTCACTATATAATGGTTCTAATTTTTTCTGAATTATTTCTATCTTACTTATTGAAAATATAGTTATTTCTGTTTTATTTATCGAAAATACTACTAATTCTATTGTATCTTCAGCATTTTTTATATTTTCTAACTTTTGTGTAATTTTTTCACTTCCTTTTATCCAATCAGTTTTCTTTCTTATTTTATTATTAACTCTTTTTGCTTTCACTTTCTGTTTACATGGTGTTGTAAACCACCAGTCTGTTCTAGTTATTATATGTGGGTATAATTTATCCAAAAATGGCATCCCTAAAAGTATATCTTTTGATGTTAGTTCATAATTATAAATTTCTTCTATTGTTAATATCTTATCCCATACTTGTATTTTTACATTCCTAGCTTTATAAGTAATTAAGCTTCCTTTAACTATTATTAGTGTTTTTAATTTATCCCATTTACTTTCTGGTAAGCAATTATATCTACATAAATTAGCTTCTGCTCCTGTATCTATCATAGGCGTATAATATCTACTGTAATATCCTTCTACTACTATCTTCATTAATACATATATTTTCATTTTATGTTAAGGCTCTTCTTAAGAATAATTTCTCTTTGTTATATGTTAAGGTTAATTGTGTATGTTCTATATTATATAATATATAATATTATATCTGCTTTTTGCATTTCTTTCTTTACTTCAAATTCTATTTTTATTTTTCTAATTCCTATTATTATTTCTTTTTTCAGCTATATTTTTACTATTTATTAAACTTCTTGGTAGATCTGGGCACATTCCATTATCAGTTTTTATTTCTTCATTTTTTACTAGATATTTTGCTATATAATTTTCTTCTTGTCCGGTATTTAAGAGTATTAAATATTCTTTTTCATTTATTTTTCCTGTTATGTAATATTGGTTTAAATTACTAGTTGAATTTATTTCATAACTTGTTCTTTTTGATGAACTTGATGATTCTGGTTTTTCATCAGCTATTCTTTTCGTTGTACTTATTCTATCATTTATTATTTCTAAATTTTCTTCTATATCTATGTCCCTGTAGCTATAATCATTATAATCTATTGTTTTTACAATTTGTTCGAATGGACATTCTATTCGTATTTTGTTAATCTTATTTTTTCCTGTTATTTTATGTTTTGTTATTAATACATATAAATTTTTGCATCTTGCTGTAAATATTTTACTTCTGGGGTTAATTCTATTCCTGATATTTTCCAATATAATACTAGTGATTTATCTATATTTTTATCTGTTACCGCTACGGAATAATTTGCACTTATTATAAATTTGAATTTTTGATATATTAGATTTCCTGTTACGACAGTTATTATGCTTTTTTCTATAGGTTTTATAATTCTATCATCTGCTAAATATAATTCTATTGGTGTATCTATTCCTTCTCTAAAACATGTTTTTATTAATATCTCTGTACCTCCAAGATGTATATATTTTATTGGGTCTCCTTTACTCTTTATATCATTTATTTCTTTATTAATTATTCTTTTTGTTACTAGTGGTATACTAGCTTTGCCTTTTGCATATCTACAGTCTATTACATGTTCCTTTTGGCATACTACATAATATTCATCCTTTTTCCTAGTAAAAATATTTTTTATTGTTGGTATTTTAAATATTTTTTCTACACTTAAATCTAATTCTTTTCCTTTTATTTCATCAAATATGTTACTGTCAAATATTATTTTTTGTTCCGTTCCTTCATCATTTAAATATTCTTCCTTTGTTATTATTTTTATATCTTCTTCAGTCATTTGATTCTTCTATTTCGCTATCTATTTCATTATCTGTTTCGTTTTCTGAAATTTCATATATACTATCTTCGCTTTCTAATTCATAATCTATATAATCTATCTGCATATATTCTGTATTATCTATTTTTATTTCTGATATTTGTTTATTTTTGGAATTTTTAGGTAATTTACAATCTCTAGCCAAATGACCTAACTTTCCACAATTATAACAAGTACATTCTTTTATAGATTTCTTCTTTCTATATGGTCTTTTGTATCTATAATTTTTTACATAATATCTTTTTCTTGGTTTCTTGTATTTATATTTTGATTTTTTATATTTTTATATTTCTTATGTCTTTTTCTTTTCTTATAATATCTTTCTTCACGTCCAAACTGGGGTGCTATTTTATTTTTGCAACATGCTAAATTTCTTATTAATTTTTTTTCCATTTTTAATTCTTCTCTATATTTTTCACATACGTTTCTATACCATTGTTGTAAAAATTTATTCTTGCTCCTAAAGTATCTACTATTTTTGCTTCTTCCCAACTTTTTATTATCTTTGAACTAAATGGTTCGGGTAATTTATTAAAATATAATTTTCTTATTTCTTTATTTTCTTCTATATTATATGCTCCTTTATAATAATACTCTTTGAATGCACAAGTATGTTCATCTATATAACACATATTACATATTGCTAATTTTAACATTAAATTTCTATTTGTATCTTTTTCTTCATCTTGTTCTTCTTCTATTGTTGTCATACTACCAAATTCATCTTCTATAGCTGTTTCATATTTTTTTAATAATTCTATTGGTGTTAGTTTAGTTGTTGTTGATGATGTTCCTTCTATAGGTTTATTAGTTCTTAATACCTTTTTGCTATTTTCAATTAAATTTGAAAACCATAATTTTACTGATCCTATTAGTGTTCTTTCTATATATTCTGGTGCATCTGTTATGTTTATATTCTTATCTAATAATTGTTTTTTCATATATCCTATCCATAATTATATTATTTTTTCTGTATCTATTACACAATCTAGGTCTAAAAAGTTATAATTTTTGTTAATTATTTGTTTTGGTGTCCATTTGTCATATTCATTCTTTAGATTATATTTCTTAAACCTATTCTTATAATATGTAGGTTTTCTTATTTCTGATGTTCTAGGTATTATATTTTAATCTTCTTTTTTATCAAGAGTATTTATTTCTGTGTTGGTATTTTCTGAGTTTTCTTTATTAATTACTTCTTATTTTTCGTTGATTTCTAAATTTTTTGTATTTGTTAATATTTCTGTATATGTTTCACTATCTTCTGAATCATAATTATCTGTCTCTTCAATATCTATATTATTTATTTCTAATTCCTTATTTTTTATTTCTAATTTTTCCTTAAATTGATTTATCTCGTTTAGTAATTTTTGTTCTTTATCTTTTTCTTCTTTTTCCTTTTGTCTTTGTACATACAGATCTTTTAACATTTGTAGTTCTTTTTCTAATTCAGCAATCCTACTATTTTTAGTTTCTTCTATTTTTCATATTTCTTCTATAGTTTGTTGTTTAATTTTTTCTATTTCCTTTTTCCTATCTATTTCCTCATTTTCTCTTTCTATTCTTACCATTGCTGTCAATTTATCTTCTAATTTTAATTCTTCTTTTTCTAACATTAGATATAAATGTTCACCTATTTTCTTATATCTTCTTCCTAGATTAGAAAATACTATTTTTATTTTTAATCCTTCGTGATTTTCATATATTTTTTCATCTATTATAAATTCTTCTTTGTTCATTTTATTGTGAATAGTTCATGTTGATATATATATATATTCTAAACTGTCTATTTGTGATTCTAATTTTGATATTTTATCTTTTTGTGTATTTATTGAATTTTCACTAACTCCGGCAAATATATTATAATGTAGTCTTTCTATTCTTATTTTTAATTCTTTACGTTTTTCAGAAATAATTTATTTTAATTCCTTGTATTTTTGTACTTTATTCATTTAAACCATATTTATAATATCTTGATGGATATCTAAATCTAATTTTATCATAATTAGTTGGTATGTGTCTCATTCTTCTAGATTTTAAATGGGTTATTAATTTTTCTTCAATAGTAGATATTAAGGTAATTAGGTAGGCTAATCTTTGTGGGTTTTCTTTTGTTTTATTTAAACTTATATATTCTGAATAATTACTAATTAAAGATTCTTTAATTTTTCTAAAAGCTTCTCTGTTTTTAAATGGTCTTCTCATAATTAATTCAATAAACATATTCAATAAATTCAAACATATATAAATTCATACATACATACTACTGCTGTACTTTTTTAAATAACTGGGCTCTGATACTATTTGTAGGGGTGTGATACCCTTATATTCTCTAAGGGTAATGTAATTGAGTGAAATTCATTTTGTATCGTACAAGAAAGGAATTCCATTTGTGTATATGCTCCCGATAAAAAGAAATAAGGTACTCTATTCCATTACATACATGGATCGGATTGAAAAACCAGACCCAGTCTCTCTTGGAATCCTGAATATGCCAATAAATAATGAATTGTACTAATCCACATATGTCTCTCTCCCATCAATCGGTACTAGTTGAAGTAATAAAAAAATCCCCTTTCCAACCAGTCAAGTGGCCCAAGGGTACATGTGATAGTTTATATAATTTAAAAAACTCACTACGAGAAGAACAACACAAGATAATAAATAATATTGAAAATCTAGAATTAGATATACATTACAGTACAATTAGGATAAATTATTATACAGAAATCTGTAACTCTACAATTACTACAGGATAAAATAATAAACCATACAAATTAATGAATACATCTTACGAAGAGAATAACTCATTAAAAGATATTGAAACAAAATTTAAGAAATATCCACGCACAAATAAAAATAGATTCATTAATCTATTTCATAAGACAGTTACCCGCATAGATCCGCACACCCCTACAAATACCATGCTAATAGTGACCGAAGAACATGTTATTTAAGAATAATCTAGTATATAGTAATCTAAGATGACCATATTTTGTTATGTACATGGTTGAAGGGAATATTTTGAAAATAGCAATTTTATGAAAATGAACAATTATTTATCTGATGTGATGGTAGATAAAACTTGCCCAAATTGTATATGGCTAAAATGATAAAAAGAAGAAATTCTTAACAAAAGAAAAGAAGTAGTTCCTAAATCTAAAATCTTATAATGAAAAAGGGACTCCTAAACAAAACACTGATGCCTATTAAATTCAATTTCAAAGTTTCTAGCTATTTTTGGATATTAGTTTCTACTATTTTAAAATTACAATGTCACACAAATATTCACGTGTATGTAACAAAAAATCACGAGTGAATAGGCTTAGCAAAAAAGGAGCAACATGCAGACAGATGGAGGAGTTACGATAGTAGCAGATCACAATACTAATAAAATTGAAAAAGAAAACATGCTCGATTACCTACTAATATTTTACCCCGATTTCGACCTCCATATATTCCATAGAATTCTAAGTGAATTCTTGACTAAAATGAGAAGAATTAGTTATCCATATGCCATGGAAATAACCAAATCAAATATTTAAGGATCAACTAAAGGTGGTTACTATTAGCAAAATTTCAATTAATATAAAAATTAAATATCTGAAACTGCTACCCTTGAATTGATGGACATGGGCATCACCTTGCTTAAAATTCACGTGCACACACCCATGAAACTATTTTCTCGGAACTTAATATTTTGTTGACAACATTAAGCACGTGTCATTATATTGCTTGACACAATATGGCCGAATTATATTGAAAAGTGAAACATAAAATGAAAATCAAATATGAAAATAAATATATAATAAGACATCTTCGGATAAACCAAATAATACGTTCTATAACTTCTATAACTGAATAAAATACAACAAAAATTGACGAAAATCCACAACAAACACTATAGTAATAGTTTATTCGAGATAAATGGTAACTTTAAGTTGTCCACAAATTTCACTTAGACTCCTCAATAGGTACTTTTTTCAATTAGACACTTAAACTATTCAAAAGTGACATATCAAAAAAAGTGTTATGTTCTTCACTCTCTTTAAGAGTATAAGTTGTTTGAGAAACTTAAAAATTGTAATTTATATAAAGTAGATGTTTAAAAGACAATAGTTGATTACAGAGGAACTGCTATGGGTATGCTAATACAATATATGTCACACCTTTCATCACAAAGAGTTCCATTGGCCTCTAACCAAATCCATTAGCCTCCAAAAGTCGAATGTGTTAGGTTGCAATGTTGTTCGCATGATACATATCAAACACTTCTATTAAAGACATAAAAAAAATAGTAGAGAGTAGATCTAATCCCTAAACCTCATTTACTTGTCGTGATTATGAGAACATGAATAATTTTCTACAACGGAGGCATATACAATTGTTATCCTGTAATTTGTAGACTTAAATTTTGTATGCGTACTATATTAATTGTATAAATATATATGGTGAATTGAACAAATTAAACCTAGACAAATTAGAAGTCCAAAGTTACCATGTATTTTGAAATCCTGACCTAACTATTTTAGGAGTCAATATTATAATTAAATAATAAGTAAAGAAAAAAAGGTGAAAAGAATTATTTTATCTATTGCGAAGTGTTTTAATTAAGGGCAAAAGTTTGAATCATATTTCTAAGAGTCTTCACGCTTTTAATATATTATATATTATAGATTATAGATTATCATCTTTCATTTAATATGTAAATAAACTATATTAAGATATATTTTATAACATTTAAATTTTAAAAGAAATAAGTTTGAAATAGTAAAAGTCCATTAGAAAAATATTCAATAAATATGGGGTCTTCTGTTATTAAGAAATAGTTAAAGTTTATTTAGTACTTTTCAATTATAGGATCCTACCTTTAAGCTAATGATTTTATTTTTTAATTAGAAGATAATGTATTTTAGTTGAGATAAAGATAAAGAGTTGGAATAACATAATTTTAAATTTAAGTTCAAATTAATTTATGATAAGCATTAAGTGTTGAGATAACATTTAAACTCAAACCATGGAGGGAGTTATAATCAAATTAAATTCAAAAAAATTATTGTGTCTAGAACGTGTTTTTTTTTTAGTTGTATTGATATTTTTTAATTTAAATTGACAATTTAATTATGGGATTATCACTAAACCCCAAAACGAGTTGTTCTTTTTCTTTTCTTTTTTTTTTCCTTTTATTATTATTATTATTATTATTTGTATTGAATTTTTTTAAATTTAATTTGACATTTGATGGCAAATGGATCATCACATTGTCTTTGCCTCTTTAATATTTCATATAACATATATTTGTTGTGCCAATTATAAAATGTTTGACAATAGATTCAAGTTCATTTTTTTACACCAATTGAATCCTAATAATATTTCAAATATTGTAGATTAAGGTGATTTATAATTTTGAAATGATTTAGAAGTCGTTTTTTTATTTTTAATAAGAATTGTACAGTTGAGATTAGAGTAGTCTACCCGTATTGAAAAAAATCTTAACTACTTCTGATACTCAAATGTATTTAAATACATGTAACATTTTAATATGGGCTCTTTTGTTATTAAGAAATAGATAGAGTTTATTCAGGACTTTTCAATTATAGGCTCCTAACTTTAAGCTAATGATTTTATTTTTAAATAGAAGATAATGTATTTTAGTTGAGATAAAGATAAAGAGTTGGAATAACACAATTTTAAATTTAAATGCACATTAAATTATGATAAGCACTAAGCATTAGGATAACACTAAAACTCTAAAACTATGGAGGAAGTTATAATCAAATTAAATTCAAAATTATTGTCACTAGAATGTTTTTTAATTATTATTTATATTGACATTTTTGAATTTAATTTAACAATTGGATTATGAGATTATCACTAAACCCCAAAACATGTTGTTCTTTTTCTTTTTTTTTTCCAATTATTATTATTATTATTATCATTATTATTATTACTATTATTGACATTTTTTAATTAATTTGACATTTGATGACAAATGGATTATCACATTATTTTTGCCTCTTTAATGACACGACTCAAACCCTGGGCCATGTCGTATGGGCACCCCAAGCTCACATGAACCGGAGGTCACCTCAATAACTCGACCCAACATCTTATCATATAATAGGAGTCGAAGGAACTCCAATTCACAAGTTAAGATTTCGAAAATAATACCATAAGTCATCATCGGATTCATAATAACTAACTCACACCCAAGTTCACAGTTGTTCACAATACCTCTATACAAAATTGAAGTCAATAAATGTATATGTCAAAACAAGCCCCCGACAATAGCCAAACCAAGTCTTAAAGTGACTAAGTCAAAAGATAAGAGACCAAGAGGTGCATGTCTTCCGAAGTAAGAAAGTTCACCACTTCAAGTCAATGCATGAACCGCTTCAATCGGTTAATCATTGCATGGGAAGAGAAAAAGATGCTCCGGCCCCTATGTCATGTGGGGACATAGCGTCCGAAGACGGTTAGCGGTTGGAACGCTAGCATGTAACTCAAGGATAAGTGATAAAATAACATCATCAATCAACAACAAGTTAATATATCACGTTTTATCACATCCAAACACTTATCCATACATATAGGGAAATCACATACCAACCAAAGGAACAAGTCTTATCAACATGCTTCAAATACTACTTCATCATTCATGAAGTGGAGGACTACAACTTCCCACACTTATAGATTCAAAAATTCTCAATAGGCAAAGGACTCTAACCATATTCACGTTATCAGTAGACATGGGACTTTAAGCATACACACTCATTTATTAGTCAAGGACTTTAACCACTTACACATTCATTCAAACAAGGGACTCTAACCACACCCGCAATTATCTAGGAAAGGGACTCCAAGCTCATGCTCGTTTATTAGATAAAGGACTTTAACCTCATGTCTCACTTGGACTTTAACCATAAGCCGTTTCCTTCGATAAGGTACTTTGACCTCATGAGATCTCTTTAAGAATGGGACTATAACCTCGAGCAATATCATTGGGTAAGGGACTTCAACCTCAAGCCATTCATAAGGCAAGGGACTTCAACCTCAAGCCATCACATAAGGCAAGGGACTTTGACCTCAAGTCATCACAACTATCATTAGTTGGCATTGGGACTTTAAACCTTTGCCTATGTATCGACATGCATTCAATACAACATTTAAGGACTTTAACCATTTTAGCCAATTCAACATTATACTTGACCACATGGTCCTTATGGGAGCCTTCATTGCTCAACTATATCAATAGGTGAATGCCTTCACTTAATTCAATATACAATGCAAGTTATAGTCATCAAGACCCTTATAACAATTTTATACCACATTCTCATCACACTTGGGTTCCACCCATAACTTAAGTTCATCTTTATATCTAGGGACTTTACCTTTTCATTAGCCAACAACCAAGGTTATCAATTTCATCACACATGGTTCATAATTCCTTTAACACATCATTTATCATTCATCCATGTTCATTGGGCCATTGCCCTAGATCAATACATCGTCAATATATGACTAGACAACTCAATTAGATATTTTCACAAACACCTTGGGTGAATACCTTCAACAAGGTCATTTCCACAGTTTATATTATCAAGATTAGGTTATGATACGATACAAACTTGGTAAGCACCAAAAACACACAAAAACAATCCACAAATAATAAAAACTCGAGAGCACAATTGAGACTAAGTCTCGGCCAACTACAACAACACAAGAATGAGAGGATAACAAGGTGTACTAATACCTATTTTCAGCCACAAATCAAACTACAAGATGTTTACAACACACCAAAGTTGCACGTATTTGCAATACAACCAAGGATTCTTTGAATTAAATATTAAAAGCTCAATGAAAGGTGCGCAAAGGATTTGATTACGAGAATCACCAAGAGATAAAGAAACTACAAAGGTCCTAATGGCATCAAATAATCCACAAGGTCGAGCTACCTTCATCTTATAAGTCATAAGACACAATTGCTTCTTTATCTCGTCAAGTGACCACACCAAGGATAGTGCTTCGATTGGTTCTAAAGTTCATAAGATCCATATAGTATTATCACTCGTACACACGAAAAAACCAACAAACTTCCTACCTCGGCACAAAATAAATCTAAAACTAGCATGGACGTTATCATAGGCAAAGAGGTAGTATAGGAAAAAATCACATGCAAAGGTATTCACGGGTGAAGAATAAGCATTTAAACACATCACATTCTTTCCTTTAAGAAACTAGACAATTTGGCATCCACAAGTTAGAATTCATGCAATTTAAGCACAAGTGTGTCAAAAAAGGATGCATATTTAGGAACATTACCCCAAGGAGTCAATGACATATTTGCCCTTGGGTTTTCAAGAAGGACTGCACGTTCCTTACCCTTAAGAGTACTCTTATCTTTTAAAAAGAGATTTCCATCTTTAGGAGGAATGTTGTTATACCATAGTGGATTAACATATTGGCTATAGCCTTTAAGGCAAGCTATACCATCATTCTCACCACTAGGTTCATTAGAAGTAGTTAAATTATCTTTAAACAAGACATTATACCTAAAAAGAACATGATTTAACCCACAGGCAGATTTGGAACAATTAAGTACTCACTCTCTAAAAGACAATTATCAAGTTTCAAAGAGGTTTCAAGCACAAGATTATCCCTATGAGCTAAGCAAACATTGGAATATATATCACAGGAATAGCTTACAGGTTTACTCCTATTTTGTTGGACAACATTATCAAATTCTTCACTCACTTGAGTTCTATTAATTTCAACACACATAACCTGAAGTGGTGGGTAATTTTCATATATGAGTTGATCAACACAAGTTTCACAAGATGATGTACTTTCATTCAACACAATGACTTCAATAATAGGCGGACACAAATTGATTTTACAAGAAAATTCAATTCGGTCATCAATAGGATCAACTAGTGTATACACTCTCACAACACGTACATCATTATCAAGAGGCAAAGAATTAATAGACTCACAAATAGGTAAGCTACTACTCACACTCAATGGACTACTAGTCACGCAATCATCACTCATATATACAAAAGTGTAAGAGTTAACTATTGTACCTGGATGTTCTTGAGTATATTTTTCTTTACCGTAGTATGAAGGTCTTCCACAAGCTTGGGCAGAAACTTCACTCTGGCATTGCTCTCTTTTGCTTGTTATATTGGTACCTATATAAAGTTTCTTAGAAATAAAAGGACAAATAATGTTAGCTCGGTTTGGTGGCAATCCCCTTACTTCGCTCTACACAACCACTCCCTGTTCCCCTCTCAAATTACTACCTTGTAAACCATTACTCCTCTCAATATTTTATCTTTCATAAGCATTTGGATGCGACTAAGTGTTCACTTCTCTTTGCGGCTCGGGCAGAATATACGTCACTATAATACCTCGCATGTTTCTAAGCTAGGAGACGAACCATTTTTTCTCCATATGAAATCTTCTATCCTGTGATTCACACTTGAGTACATGACTTACAATGAGTATCCTAGCAATAAGATAGCTTATGATGTATTAAGCATGTTCATATGAGTCACTTAAGGTAATACAAGCTAAGAGTTTTTTGAATCTATCAAGTTTTAGTGTTCAATTTCATAAGGTTCATATTTGAAAGAGTATAACTCGATGTTAATATGGTATTTCTACATATTTTTACCCATCAAATTATAGAGAATCTAATTAGCTTTTCAACGATACCAATTTTATCAAAATCCAACACCCGAGCTAGGAGTTATGGCTTTGCAAAATAGAGTGCGTCGCCTAACCAATCGCACATGGCCACTGAAAAGCATATGCGATAGCATATGCAGCGCCTATGTAAATATAAACGATAGCATATACGGAGCCTATGTAGATATAGGCTATATCATATGCGGCGCCTATGTAAATTTAGGCGATATCATATGTGGTGCCTACGTAAATATATGCGATATCATATGTGGCTCATATCTTATGATTTCAAGTGACTTAAACACTGCGTTTTGAGTTATTTTGAGGGTAATTAAGTCTTTTAACACTCCTTATACATCCCTAAACTTAACCCTACGAAATATATATCGCCTAATTACATTACAACCCTACTAACATCTTAAGTTCATCATCCAAGAGCACTAAAAGAGAAAAACAACTAGGGTTGCATAATTAAGCTTGAAGATCCAATTTCAAGGAAATTCCTCCATCAATCATCAAGAATCTTCCTTCTAAGGTATGCGTGAGTTGATTCATGGACTTCTTTCATCCATGAAGCTCAAGAACCATCTTCTAAATTATGTATTATGATGTTTATGTTGTTAGTGGTTGTGTTCATGTGGTTGGAGTTTGATGATGCCTAAGATTGGATCTTTGTATGTTTTGTGTGAGGATATGGTGGTATTTAATGTATAAATATGTGAAATTGGTGGTTGAATATTTGTAATCTTGATGAATCCACCTATGCCTAAGATGTGCATATAAGGTGTTTGTGAAAATACCTAAGGGAATAGAAATCATGCTTTTATGACATAGTAAGTCCTAAATGACTATTTCATGTTCTAAGTTTATGTTCAACGTGATCCCCATGCTATTGTCTTGAATTGAAGATATTGTATGAGATGATCATGATATTGTTGTGATATGAAATAACCATGTTATTGAAGCCATGAAAGTATATACATGTTGTGTGCATTCCCGATCATGTGATAGTTTGTTGAGAATCATTCTTATTATGAAATCCTTACTTATGATATTGTAAATTGTGGAATCTACTCTTATGATCAAGTCAGTCATGTGTGTCAGTTTCCTTCTATCGAGTCCTGGGGGTACTTGTACCCAAAAACTATAGTTGTGTGCCTAGAGCTAGTGTCATGTTTCAAGACATCCTTACTCAAGCTATGCTCTATAGATTTCAGTTAGTCACGTGACTCAGAAATCTCAGTAGTTCAGTAGTCCCAGTAGTTTCAGTACTCTCAGTCAAACCTCAGATATCAAGTAGCTTTTCCTTCAGTCAACGAAACTCAGTGAATTTAGCTTAGTTCAGCTAAGAAAATGTTATCAGCTCAGTTAATCAGTTTATAAATCAGTTCAGTTCAGTTAGTCAGTTCACCGCAGTTAATCTTTTTAGAGTCTTTCAGTTGGAAGTAGGGACTAGCACCGAGCGAGTGCAGGGATGGCGGTTTTTCCCTTTATAAAGGCAAAGCCGTTAGCAGCAATCCCTGTACTCCAAAACTGTGTAGCCAGTACAGGACAGGAGTCACCCATCATATTAAGGCTATACTTAACTATTATATTGCCTTAGGCTTGATTTTCTATTTAGGGTCACCCGTCAGAGAGGATTGACCATAGTAGAGGTCTCTACCCGTGGTATGGTATTGACACCCTTCCAATCAGGAAAAAGATTGGACCCCACCAGTACAGTATCGGGGTATGTTAGTTAGGGTACTACCTCCCACAGTCATAGTTATAGTTATAGTTTCAGTATTAGTCTTCAGAGTAGAAATTGGGAATCAGGACTGTTAGATACAGTCATCTATGTTATCAGTCATTCAGTATCTCAGTATCACGAAACTCATGTTGTCAGAGTTCAAACTCAAGTAGTCAGTATCTCCATGAATTCAGCAGCAGTTACATATATATGTATTCTTACATTCATAGTAGTCAGCATGTTCATGCATATAAACCCCATGCCTTTAGCCTACCCCCACGTATACTCAGTACTTTAGTTATACTGACGTATTTGCGCTATGGTGCTTTATTTTTATGTTACACCATAGGTTCTAAGGTGTAGATTCCAGATCAGCAGTAGCATTTCAGTAAGCAGTGAGTCCTCATCTTTCGAGGACATGATCGTTACATTTATTATTCCAGTATTTCAGTTTATTTTCAGTTTAGGGAGTTAGTTGGAGACATGTTCCTTCAACTCCCTATTCAGACAGTTTAGAGGCTTTTAGACAATTATAGAGTTTTCAGATTTAGACTTTAGTATTTTTAGTTTTGTTTTGGTACTGTGATACCATCTTATTTCAGATATTTTATTATTCAAGATTGAACCTTACGCCCTCTTTGTTCATATTTCTGCATTTTATATGTATATTATGCAGTTACAGGTATAGATATCAATCATGGGTTAGCTTATGATCCTTCGGGGTCATGAGCACCGTGTAGCATTTCAGTTCAGAAAATCGAGGTGTTACAGTCACGAGGTGATTTCCCTACCGGTTTCTTACAACATTAGGCCAATTTTGTATATTTGGAACTTTATGTTGTGTAAACCAATCGGCACCCAAGCTCACATGACCATATGTCAAGGAAAAAATATCACACCACACCCCTCATGGTATTCAAACTGGGAGAAGATAACCTTCACCCTCTCGGTAACCTTAAACCCGTCCAAGGAATATCGAACAACTAAAGGTTCTCAAAACAACCGCAAATAGTCAACCATGGATGAAAAGATGTAGTTTCTATGGCACCTATCATCTAACACCATGAGCCAGCCCGATATCCCACAAATAATCACCTTTTCGAAGTGAACACTCCTTCTTGGATCAACATTGTGAGGTACATGAGTACCCTTCGGGTTTGGAGATACATGCCTTTTTTTCTCATGGGACAACCTCCACTATAGCTAGTATAACTATTCGTACCACTTCGACCTTGATAAGAAGTACTACAAGGTGAAGAGTAAGAATTTTCACACTTTACACGTGCACTCTCACCATAACTCTCAGAAGTTTTACAAATAAATGGGCTATACCTAACTCCAATTCTAGGTTTGACTTGGGTAGTGCAAGACTCCCTATACATCCCATTTTTATCATAAAACCCATCAAAATGTGCACCATTATCTCCATATTCACCATAAGCACTAGGCACTATATTTACCTTATTTTCCCTCTCAAACCCGTAATCCTCTATTCTACCTATGCTTTGTTCATGGCTATTTTTATAGCCCCTATAATCTCCCTCAACTTTGTATCCATAAAACCCCTCACTACAATCATAGTCACCCATGTCATAGTCACAATAAACCCCGGCTATCGAAGACATTTTTCCCTTATATCACCTTTATACCTACAAAATGAACAAATAAGATTAGTAGTAAAAGCTTCTCACCAACACTCGTATACACTCATCTTTGTGATCCTTACAATTGGAGCGATGAATATTAAAAGTTGCTTATACTCCGGTAGTCAATAAGATGTCAATCCTACTTGGCAATCGGAGATATTCTTGTTTAATCAACTCAATACACAAAACAAAATCTACTTATGAAATTGAAACAAAGAAGTTATGATGATTTAAAAATGAGAAAAGCACGTAAATAATGAAGACACGAAAGGCAACGGACTCAACAACTAATCTACAACTAAGCAAGTGATTACTAGTTGCTAATTAGTTCTAGAATCAAGACATGAAACTAAGGAACAAGAAAATGAAACTAAGAATCTAAAATTTGAGCTTAAAAAATGTTGCATGAATAGTAAATTGATGATGTGGCAGCCACGTATTGGTTGCATTTCTTTAACAATTTTTATTTTCCAAAGTTGGAAATCTTGGTCAATTTTTTAATTTGGATTGGTGGAATTTGTTTAAGAAGAGAAATGCAAGTCTTGAAATCCTCTTTCAAATTCAAAAAGCAAGACTTGACTTTATTTGTACCTTTTCCTTAAAATATAGGCCCTTAAATCATGGAAAATTGGTCGAGAAGTGATGTAAAGTTTTTTTCTGCTTGGGGGTCTTTCAAGACTAACAAGTCTTACACCTTTTTCCTTCACCTTTTGGGTCTATTACTCACTTTATGTTTAACAATTTATGAAGGAGGTGAAAAACATCAAGAACAACAACAACATCCACCAAGAAAAACAACAACAATTCCACACGGCTAACTCCACAATAACAATGTCTCATACGGCCAAGACTACAATAACTCCAACAAACAGCCAACTCTTTTTAGTATTGTAGTTTTTGGTTTTAACAAGAGATGAAGGTTGTGAAAAATTTCAAGAACAAAAACAAAATCCACCAAGAACTACAACAACATTCACACGGCCAACTTCAAACCTACAACAACAAGATTAACCACATGGCCACAAGAATGTTCACAACAACAATATCACAACAAAGCTCAAACTTAGATCTAGACTCAAAGTGTTAGTGAAGAACAAAACTAACACTAGAAACAACAAAACAAACAAAAAGACTCCTAGATCTAGACTCCAACTTTCTGCCAAGACAACAATAACAAAAACAACAAGTTCTTAGCCAAGGTTCAAGAATAACTTGTACTTTTTTTTTGTATTTTCAAGCAAGCTAGCCGAAGATTGATCTTGTGGGAACAAAATCAAGCCACGCTTTGATACAAAATGATATGATACAAACTTTGTAAGCACCAAAAACACACAAAAATAGTCTACAAATAACAAGAACCCGAGAGCATAATTGAGACCAAGTCTCGGCCAACTACAACAACACAAGAATAAGAGGATAACAAGGTGTATTGACACCTATTTTCAGCGGACAGCGAAACTACAAGATATTTACAAGATGGCAACAGCAATAAGGGAATAATAACAACATATGGGTTCAATCTTATAAGACAAATACAACAGATTACAACAAATAAAGGGATAGGTAGTGAGACATAGATTGTTACAAGAATTAGGAATTAAAGAGTGTTTCAAACACTAAAACCCCTAATGAATGTAACAGCAACAACACACTCTTACGGTGACCACCAAGGGAATCAACTCACCTCAAGATCTACCATTTCCAAGCAAGGATCAATAATAGCTTTTTCAAGCCCTATACTAAGGATGGGTTTTCCAAGACCTAACTAAGAACTACACTAAGTGTTACACTCTCAAGAGAGAGGACTTTCAATATGTCAAATATTCATCATTCAAAAACTAATGAGAAAAGACCTAAAATATTCTATTTATATTCTATTACAAAATAAGATAAAATGACAACAATGCCTTTAAAGGGAAGAGGGCCATTGAATGCATTTGGACCCAATAAAGTGATCAAAATGCCCTTAATAAAGGTGACCAAATCATGACCCATTAAGTGTTGTCCAAAAGTCATGGGTCCTTAAGTCTTCGATGCTCCAAGAAATCCTCCACACAAAGAATTTCTCTCTTGAACCCCCAAAATGAACCCTCCATACATGCTCTTGTGTCCTCGAGGTGACCAAATCTTGAGTCTTTAAGTGTTGGTCTCCAAGGATGTCATCAAAAGATATGATAGTCGTTTGTCCCATATCAGGTTACTCAAGACCCTCATGTTAATCCACATACAACAAGTATCCACATATGCAATTCATCATCAATATCACATATAAACATAAGTCTAAGCAATATTTAACATCATACATCATTAGGCAACAAACCCTTTTCATTTGATTTCAAAACCACCATGTAGACTTACTAATCCAAGTGTGAAATACATGGGTTTAGAGATATTTAAATAGAGGAATAGATACATGCCTTTAACAAGGTAACACACCAATAATCTTGGCTCCTTATTGCCACTAGATGAGCTCCCTTCAAACCCTAGCCACCAATTTTTCTTCAAGAAGCTTTTAGAGTGTTTTGGAGTGTTTTGAGTCTTGTAAAAATGAAGGCTTAGGAGGCTACAATTCCTTATATAGTGTGAGGGGTTAGGATTTTAGGCAAGAAAAATAACCAAAAGGTCCTTAGTTAAAAGCTGAAAAGTGAGTTCGTGCAAGGGTACGACTCCCCCATATGATTCCTTTAGTGATCGTACCTTAAGGTACAAGTGGTACCCTAACTCGTACCCTAGGCTTCTCCTGGGTCAACCATAATTTTGTGGGTACGAGTAGGCACCCTTGATTCGTATATAAAGGGTACGACTCACCCCTAACATGTAAGCTTCATTCATGATAAAAATAGTCCAATTAGTTTGAGGCTCTCCTCTATACGACTGAGTAGTATATAACTCGTATGCATTGGTTACGACCAAGAGGAGGTCATATCGTATAGAAAATAGTATGATACCATCATGAACTGATCAAGGTACGAAAGAAGGGGGTAAGGTGGGTACGAGTTATGACCAAGGGTAGAAATCAAGTCTCTAGTCGTACCTAACTCAGAGGCACAAAAATGAAGTTGTTTTTCAATGGTTCAAGAATAGGTGTTTCATTTAATGTCGTATAGAACAGATATTTGTTGTGCCAATTATAAAATGTTTGTCAATAGATTCAAGTTCATTTTTTTTACATTAATTGAATCCTAATAATATTTCAAATATTGTCGATGAAGGTGATTTATAATTTTAAAATGATTTAGAAGTCGATTTTTTCTTTTTAATCATAATTGTATTGTTGAGATTAGAGTAGGCTAACAGTATTGAAAAAATCTTAATCACTACTGATAATCAAATGTATTCAAATACATGTAACATTTAAAAGAAATGTGCCTAAGAAATAGTAGTTGCTCATTTAGAATTCTTCAATCTTAGGTTCCTAGTTTTAAACTAATGGTAATCTTTTCTTTTAAGAAAAAAGCTTAATATTTTCAAATTCAACTAATTATAAAAATCTTATTACAATACTATAAAACTTTTCCTAAAAAGTGTCACGTGGCTTCTCAGCGGCTTGTCATGTGGCTAATTGTGGTGTTTCGTCCTCTACTTTATAATATACTAGTATACGTACCCGCGCTATGCGCGAATAATACTAAAGCATTATTTCTAAGCATTTCATATCAAAATGTCTCGTTTGAGTTTGTTAAATCATATTACATTACAGAAAAGATCAAATATTATATTATTGTTCAACGAAATACGAAAAAAAATCTATCCCACCCACCTCCCACCCCTACTCCACCTATTTTAAAATCAGATGATCCACCTCTTTATCCGCTTGTGAGTGTTAACTCAGACTAAAAATATAAAAAATTTACCCCTCCTCCACGTTTCCACTCCCACCCACTCCAATCCCCCTATCTCTATCAAATTTATACGAAAAAAATAATCATGCAATTGTAAAAAATAAAATTATATTTTCATATTTTTCTTAATTATATTATTCATAATTTAAAGATAATAGACTGCTAATATTCTCCCTTAGACCACCTCTAATGAAATTTAGATATTTTTTAACAAAAATAGATTAAAAAAAAAACAATTTGTTACTCTTCATTATCCTCATATTTTTTTATTTTTCTAAGTTATTTAAAATAAATAAATTTATAAAATATTAAAAATAATCATTGTGTTCTTTAAAAATATAAATATACATATTTTAAAGTATTTATTTGTAAATTATAATTTCATACTATTATATAATATAAATAGAAATATTGGTTGACTATTTTATATATTTATGTTTTACAGTTAATAAGTTTTGTTTCACGTAAATTTATAATTATAAGTTTTATTATGCATGATAGAAATAATAAAATAAAATATGCAATAAGATTTTACCAAATGAAAGATAGAGTAGAAGAAGACTCCAGTATAATCTAATTTAATTTGTTGGGAATACTTATTGTTTAAAATTTAAATTCAACACTTATTTAAACTAAATGCTTTCACCTTTATTGAAGATAATTTTATTTCATATTCAATTTTAAAAGAATCCAATAATGCATGGAAGTATTTAAGAAGGAATGCAAAAATTCCACTTCTTATATTCTATAAACAATGCACAAATCAGCAACCAAAATTTATTCATAAATATAAATTTGCAAGTAAAACGATGAAAAATAGATCAATAATATCTAAATACCTAAAAAATTATTTTATAATCTCCTAGAAGAAAGTAGATATGATTTATTTTTTTACATTCATTCTTTACACAAATAATTTATTAAATCTTCTCTATATATTTTGAGTCTCAATTGTAGTTATCGATTTCTCAAATATTCATTTCGCATTTGTGAATTATTTACGTACATCACATTTGTAGAAACTTTATCTTTTTTTAGATTCATCTATGACAAAAGATAAATAAAGTATTAATCATAAATAATAATAATTAAATGAAAAAAATAAATTTAGTATGAAAAATTATATTTTCGTATTTATTCAGAGAAATCTGGGGATAAGCGTTACCTATAATCTTTTTTATTCATGATAGGTACGCCTGTGATTTATGACAAGTATAATATTAATTACAAATAATAATAAAAATTAAAAACTAAATTAAGCCTGAACAACATTTCTTGATAGCTACTCAGAGAAATCTGATGAACATCACCTATAATATGTCTACTCAATTAAAAAAATAAAATAAAAAATATGAATAGTAATGCACAAATTTGTGTGGAAGCTTAATGTTAATGGATTTATATAGATAACATACTCAATTTGAAATTTCAAAAAAATGAAATGATATAACTTGTAGATAAACTTAAATTCAAATAAAAACAATATTGTAATTATCTTATTAGATAGAATGTGAATTAAATTATTAAAAAATGATTATATTTAGAGTAATATTATATTCATAATTTCCTAACCATATATTTTGGTAATTCAACTATAATAGGCAAAAAAGGCAAAACGTGCTTAGCCATAAAAGGAAGTTATCTTTAATTTTAAATTCAAAAATTGATTAGAAATTTAATTGGATAATTATAAATTTTAAATTTTAACAATAAAATAAAAAGGAGAGAAAATTTTGTGTATTAGTTGCTAGAAAGTACAGAAAATTAAAGGAAAGGTGTCTTTTAAGTCTTAAATGAAGGATTGGTGACATTGACCAACTTAAAGGATCAAACATCATTGGAAAACTTGATTAAGTTAATTGTGGACTTGATTAATACTTTTAAAACTTTCTAAACTTTTCAAAAATACAAATCAACCCAACCCATACCCCCCTTCAATCTAAATCAACCACACTCTCTCTATCTCTCTTCAGTTTCTCTCAACTCTCTCCCAAATAACAGTTCTGCAAAATTTCTTCCTTTAACCTCCAACGATAAATAGTCGGGCGAGTTTCTTTTCAACTTTCAACCATCAATCGATGTGAAGACTTCTCCGATGACAACTTCGAGTTTTTCGTCGTCCCATTTCTTTTTTTCACAGGTAAAAAATTATGAAGAAACAGAGGAACTTGTCCGGAATGATTAGGCGTAAAGCGTCTGTAGGTGGCACCAAATCTTGTTCAGTTCTATCCAAGCTCGGTTTTGTCTGAATCTTCGTGGAAGAAGAAGAAGCGGTTCACCAGCCACTGGTTCTGTGGAAGGTTAAAGGGCCAGGGACAGAACTCCGAGCACATAACTCCTGGGGGAGCACTCTCCAGGGACATAACAACATTCTGTCACCGCGAGCCAACATAGGAACAGAAGGGAGAAGGTTGTGAAGGTGGCCTCGTTAGCCAACTACTCTTCTATTATTGTAATATGGACTGAATAAAATCCTAATTTCTGGCATTTCTTCTTGTTGTTGTTATACTATTGATTCAAATTTGTTGGTAATTTTTGTCACAATTGATGTTTTTAGTGTGTGTGTGTATGTGATGTGTTGGTGTTGCTGGGTTGATTTGTTATTTGTCTTGGTAAAAATGGTATTGCAACAGATGAAACATCTAATGTAATAGATAAAACATATGATGCAACAGATGCAAATATGATGCAGCAGATAAAAATCTGATGCAACTATGAAAATCTGATGCAACAGGTGAACAATCTAACAGATCATTCATCTATTGCAACAGACAACTTTTCTGTTTGGAAGAAATCTAAAAAATATTAATCCAACAGATAACTGATTGGTGATCTATTTTAATTCTTTCCAATGGTTTACTCTTCATTTTGGAACAGATTAGTGACTGTTTTTATTCTTTCCAACGGTTTACTCATCCGCTGAAATAGTCAAATATATGTTGCAACAGATAACATACCTGGTGCAACAGATTAGTGATGTATTTTTATTCTTTCCAACGGTTTACTAATTCGTTGCAACAGGTCGGTTATATGTTGCAACAGATAAAACACCTGGGGCAACAGATTAGTAATCTGTTTTTATGGTTTCCAACGGATTACTCATCTGTTGCAATGGGTCGGTTATATGTTGCATCATATAAAATATCAGGTGCAACAGATTAGTGTTATTTTTATGGTTCTCACAGATTACTCATCCGTTACAACAAGTCGATTATATATTGCAACTGATAACATACCTGGTGTAATAGATTAGTTGTCTATTAGAACTGTTATATTACTGTTATGCATTAATCAATTATAATATATGTTATGTTCATGCCAATTTAAGAAAATATGGCTCTCAAAAGAAAAGAAATCGAATCAAGTCCAAGTAAAGGAACAAGTGCAATAGCTCAGCTACATCCACCACTCTATGATCTTGATTTACAAGCGTTATCTCAATCAGGAGCAGAAGATAATAAACACGGGGAGGAGGAATCTTTCAAAAGAGATGATCCAAATGCTAATAGCCGTTCCGCCGAAGAGATAGTCAAAACCTTCAGCATTGATCGTTATCCTGTGAGAATACAGTGCGATAGTGCCACAGATTTAATGGGTGATCTCGTGGTTAAATCAGTCATGGAAAAATCTTTTGACACCTTTAGAAAAATGCTTCGAGAATAAAAATTAGATTCTTATTTTAGGGAAAGTTGCTTTGGGCAATATCTTGATTTGTCGGAGGACAACAATGCTCGTTTCCAGATGAAAATAGTATATGATCTTCTCAAGCGCAGGTTTATGTATGAAAACAAAGATAAGATGGATGAGGTGTGGATAAATTACTGTGGCATGCCTGTTTATTTTGGTTGGAAGGAGTTTGTCATAGTTACTAGACTAAAATATTATCCTCCTTCTCCTTCTCAAGTTATACCTACTATGACCCAAAAAAAGCACCCTGCACACCCCAAAAAAGAAAAGGCAAGTCGAGTGATCGTGATGACCTGATGTCCATTATTGGTCCAAACTTCAAAAACAAAAATCTGATAGAAGCGTTGAAAGGTAAAGGGCTTTCAAAGAAGCACAAGCAATCATTGTACTTGGTTTGGTTTGTACATAATGTTCTTTGGGCGAGAGACGTAACAATAACATAAGCCTCGGTTTAATAAATCTCTCTGAGGATCTTGAGGTATTTAACAGCTATCCTTGGGGTTATGAAAGCTTTAAAATGACTGTCAAATATTTGTTGACTCCGTTAAAGTCAAAAACAGTCAACTTATATGGCTTTCCATGGGCCTTCATGGTAAATATTTCTTTTATCATGATATGATTCATCATTTTTTTATTCAATAATGCTTTTAATTTATTGGCATTATATTATAGGTTTGGGCATTTGAAGTCATTCCTTATTTGAGACAATAAGTGAACTACCAGGAAAAAGTTTCTTGTCCATGAATTCTGAGATGGTTGTCGGCCAAAACCGATAAAAATACAAAATTTCTTGATCTAACTTCTTCTGTAAAGGAAATGACATCTAAGAGGGTTGTTATTCCATCAAAGAGTATTTCATATCTAGACACTCCACTATAGATCAAGGCGGCTAAGAGGAGAAGGAAAGACACTTCCAAGGCATCATCAATCATTAAAAAAAGCAAGATTGCAATACCTCTATCTTTGTCTTGCACCGATGTTCAGTGTGCAAGGGCCATAGGAGAGTAGCATGAGCTGAAGAAGGTGAATATACATCATTTGTTCCAAAAAAACAAACAAGCACATATCTGTTTCAACAGATGATACATTTGCTAAAAATTATCAAACAGATATATACATCTGTTGTAACTGTTATCTAACCTGTTGCATAGATTCGTTATCTGTTTCAATATATGAGTCTTCTATTGCAACAGATGTGTCATCTATTCAAAATTATTGTACTGCTCTGATTTACCTGTTTGAATTTTTCCCAACAGATAATCCATCTGATGCAACATAAGACTCATCTGTTGTAACAGATGGAAAATCTATTGTATATCTATAATTAGCATTGACAATTCTGGCTTTCCAGGTGGATGTCACAGTAGAAGTCACTGCTGAAGAGCATAATATCACAGTTGATAATCCATCAACTGCTTCCAAAGAAGAAGAAAAAGTGGAGCCTGTCAGTTCGGAAAAATAGAAGAATTACCTATTTGAAGGGCTCCACATCTCGGGCGAGGCTCCAAAAAAACTAACACAGTTGATCAATAATTATTCAGAATGGATTGCCGATGGGCTGTTAAAGCATCATGACGGCAAGTACATAAATCAATTTTAAAGATAATGGTTTATACAATTCTTGTTGTAAGAATATACATTAACACACATAAATCATCACGTAGAAAATAAAATGACGAACGCTACATAGTGAACGAATTGAGTCTTGGTTTTGATATGTTCGACTTTGTTGTTGCACATCCCGGAATGAAGAATTGGTTCTATTTGATGTCACAGCCTCAAACTTGCTGGAATGATGAGGTTTAAATGCCATATATATTACTATTAATTAATACTTTATTTAATTGCATTTGCGTATTAATTTTTTTGTCACATAATACAAAATGTTTGATAATATCTGCAGTACATAGATGTCATTTTTTAGTATCTCTAAACAAAGGCCAAGTTGCAAACACAAGAATTATATAAATACATGACAAGCAATTATTTGTACAAAGTCTACATCAATAATGCCTATGATAGGTATTGTCAACAAAAGTCGGAAGTTTCCCGAAATGAGGAATTCTTAATTAACATCATCAAAGGTTTTAGTATTTCGGCTGCTTACCTTGGCATTTGGTCGATGAAGTGTACATCCCAATCAATTGTGGTGATGAATTCCATTGGGTGTTGGCTGTCGTTATTCCAAAAGAGAGGCACATTCGAGTTTATGACTCGATGTCGTGAAGGATACATTTCGGGCCGTCGTCTGAGATACAAAAGCTGGCCAAAATATTGCCTACTTGCCTTGATGTGAGTGTCTTTTTAGACCAAAAGGTTCGTACTGATTGGTCAACGATTAAAGCATACCGAAATAAAATGGCTAATCCATTTGATGTACAATATGTTAACGGAATTGCTCAATAAACCATTGGTAGCCTGTAAGTTTAAGTGTCATGATTTAGTTTCATTTCACAAATTTCACAACGCTTGCATGAACTGCAAGATATGGATTATCTATTTTTTTATAACGCAGGGATAGCGATCCCTTTGTTGCCGCCTATGCCTAGTATTTGAGCGATGGATTACAAGTACCAAATGATGGACTTGATGCCGAATTACTCTGCAAAAGATATGTTGCTCTTTTATGAAAATACAGAGAAGTGAAATCTCAGAAGCCGCACGCAACCGACGTTAAAGATCCACGACGACCAAAGCTGAATTTCGTAGCACCGAATGAAGAACAACTTGTCCATATTGATTAGATCTTTATAGCTTGAATCCGTCAATGTAATAACCTATCCTCCTTGGCTTAACTTGTTGATTTATTTATAGAGTAGATGTTTGTACCCATAATAATTTTTTTTATATTTTATTTATTTGTTGAGTTATTTTATGTAATTTTTGAAGGCTTCAATTTATTTTATTCTGTCTATGAATATAATTAATCCTTATTTTTGAACATGTTAATTGAAATGAAGCACTAGATTCAAATATCGCAACAGATAATACATCTGTTGCAATAGACGACATATTTTATCAAATAGATTTAGACATATGTTGAAACATGAGATGCAATACGTAGGTCATCTGCTGAAAATTATATAACAGGTCTTCCTATTTTTTTATTTGCTCCAACAGATTGTCGATCAGTTACAACAGATAGATTATATGTTGCAACAGATCATATATCTGTTGTGACAGACAGACTGGGAACATCAACATAACGAAACAGATAACCAACCTATTCCAACAGATAATCAATCTGTCACAACAGGTACTATATCTGTTACGACAGATATAAAATCTGTTGCATTATAAAAATTCAACTTGGCCAGACATAAAAATTATTGCCACTATGAAATAAAAATTTGTTATAGTGTTCGTCTCTGTCTTTATACATGTTCTTTTTTATACATGGAATCCAACCACTTAGTTAGTACCTCATATTCCCAGGCCCATTGCATCTTTCCCACATTGGTGTCGTACACATTGGTCATTTGTGTGCCGGTCAGCAAACACTCGATATATGCAAGTGAGTACGGCCCGCACGCTGCATTCTATTGTATTTCTTGAGAGCTGGATGTTCTTATTTCGACCTTTAAAATCCCATTATTCCTTCGCCAAGACTTTAACCGGTAAATGATCCATCAGCTTACTCCGCGTCAATAACATGGACAACAACTTCAAGAGTGGCTGCATGTGCATTAAAAATGTTTTCTCGCTGAAGACAGGTAAGTTGTAATCATAAACCTTAGTATTTACCTCGTATAATAGTATCTCAACAGTGAGAAAATATGTGACATCCACGTTCATGATTGCAAGGATTCTCTTTGCCTTGGTCCAGCTCTTGCCGTATGGATATGGCCTCTTTCCTCTAACATATTTAATTGCTTCTTCATCCCATTGGAACGTAGAAAAAAACTGATCAAATCTCGGGTCACCAAAATTAGCTATCTTACAGAGTTTAGCGTACTTATCCTTGAAATTATTGTAGAATTTGAGGTCCATTATCCTATCGGCAGCATCATAAGCATCCGGGTACGCTAATTGTTTGCCCCTTATGAGGCAGAGAATTTCATCAACATACTGTGGTATAAGAAGATAATTTTTAAATAGGTTAGTAATTGTAAATAATAAAAACACTGTTGAAAGAACCCGATGCAGAGGATTCTCTGAATCAGTTCACAGATTACCCAACCAAACTCAACTTATGCAACAGATGTGTATTATGTTGTAATAGAATACCAAGTTTTTGCAACAGATTACATATCTGCTGCGTAGATTCTTCTTCATGGAGTAAATTGGAAGGCTAGGTTAGCAAAAGTAAACTTACCTTGTCCTCGTACCATACGCACATATTTATCATATTTGAGAAGTCTTTGGCGGCAAATGAATGCATGGTGTATTCTTTTTGAACCTTCATCTTGATGAATTCTTCCAGCTCCTTCTTTTTCTCCTTGCCAAGCACCGCGAATATGTCCACCTTCTTTGGCAGCCCCTGAACTTCAACAACTATTGGAGCAGGGGGGATTTCAATTTTTACTGATTTCAGAACGGAGAGAATTTGTTTAATTTTTCTTATCTTTCTCCTAACCTCCATTGTAGGAGTGCATGGCTCCCTCACCTCATTGGATGGTATGACTCCTCTCCTGAATTTCAACTCCTCAACGGCTTCAGCAATAGCATCTAGTTTTTTAAGGAGTTTATCCTCTTTGTCCTTGCACACTTTGTATTTGCAATGAGAATATGAGGGTGAGGAGGGGTGAGAGAGACCACTGTAAGGGTGGGAGGGACCAGTGTAGGGGTGAGAGGAAGGACCTGTGCAAGGGGTGTTTTCAAACATATTTATTTTTTGCTGAGCACCAACATACTCATAATCACGACTGGCAGCAGAAGCAGCAGCAGGATGGCTGCCACCATCATAAATAACTCCACCAGTAACACCCCCAAAAGAAGCACCCGGATCTATTACAGTTTGAGGTTGGTCATGAAGAGCTTCAACATTAGGCTGACCTTGCCTAACTGCTCTTCTTATGGATGTTGCTCCATCCAATTTCTTCTTTATTAACTCCACCGTTGGGTCTTTTTTTGTATCAACAAGACCTAGAGTAAGAAAAGAAGTTATCCCCAGCTCATCAATGGTAGGCACGATCCAAGGATGCACAACCTATAAAAAAAGACAGGAGGAATTTAAATCATATGTCAACACAGCCAACTTATGCAACAGATGATCTATCTAACGCAACAACTGATCTATATGTTGAAATAGATTGATAATATATTGCATCATATTACCCATCTATTGTATTATTTACAGTAGATGGGTAATCTGTTGAGTAAGGTTCAGAGACCAGAGCAATATATGGTTAATCTGTTGCAAAATATGGATAGTCTGTCACAACAGATTACCCATCTATTGTACCAGTTGCAGTTGATGGGTAATCTATTGCAACAGACGATCCATCTGTCGCAATAGATAGAACATCTGTTTCAATATCTTTATTTGAGGCAAATTATTTTAGTTGAAAGAAGACATACTGCATTATCCGAAGGGTTAAAGAGATCAGCCTCGTTAATATTTTTTTTGCTGCTCTCTGCTGCAGCCAAACCACCTAAGGATCCTTGGATGAGAAACCTTATCTGGGTAATCCTTGAAATACTTTCGGAGAGGAGGAATGGCTTCACATGCCCAAGCCTAAAAATTGTAAATAGGAAGCAAGCAAAAAAAAGTCTTAAGTATAGTCAATATAAATTAATGAATGAGTAAAAATAGTGATCAGTTTTATTATGAAAGCCCAAGAAAAGTGGTATAATATGGTCGTCTTTGGCTTTAGCTTTTTTAGTAAATATTTGACAGTCAAATAGTGGTTGTCGTATCCCCAGGGATAATCATTGAATTTCCCAAAAGCATCAGCAAGCGCCAACAAATCATGTTCTATAACTTTCCTGACATCTCTTGCCAATAAAAAGGAATGGACAAAATAAACTAAGCACAATTTCTCCCTGTAGTGCTTTGGTATGTCTTTATTCTTGAGATCCACCATCAAATCCTCCACTCTGTAGCTAGGTCCAACAATGCCCAACAACCCATCTTTTTTTACCTTGTGATTTTTGTACCCTTTGTGGGATATTTTCATGATGGGAGGTTCTTCTGGACGATCGCATCTCAAGCCCGTCAATATGGCAAACTCTTTCAATCCAAAACAAATCGGTATGCCACAGTAGTTGATCCAGACTTCATCCATCTTTTTTCCGCCCTTCTTCAGACCTCCATCATCCCCTGCATACTTGATCCTATGCTTCAGAAGGCCATATACCATGATCATTGGGAAATGGAGAGGGCGGGGCCTGGACAACTCAAGAAAGTGTGAAAAGTAACTCTTCTTAAAAAGTCCATCTATGTTTTCCTTCTTCATAATACTCCTAAGTTCGTCAAAAGGTTTCCCCAACTGACATTTAAGTACACGATCACCAAATACTGTTTTAGGTCTATTTATCAACATCGCAACTCAAAACTTGTCAATACTAATGGTTTTGATAGAATCATGCAGGAATTTCGATATTATTTCACGCCCCATTGGTGAGGAGGAGTTATCACTTTTCTCGACTTTATTTTGCCCTGACTGAGATTGTTCTAAAAGTTTCTCCGAATCTATCTGTACTCTAGCCTTTTTTGTTTGGTGATCAGAAGTTGATCCACTTTCTCCACTTTCAGTTTCTTTTCTTTTGGGAGACATCTTTTAACTACAAACAATAAAAAAATAAAAAATACATTGCTTTTGATGTCTGCATAATTTTTTTAAAAAGGGTGCGACAAATTTCAATAAATTATTCTATGCCACATAACCAAAAAAAATACTCCAACGGATAACCCATCAGTGGGAACAGATGGGAAACCCAAATCTGTTTGAAGACCTATTTAATATCTCCCAACAGATATTCCACCTGTTTCAACAGATGGACAAATTTTAATAAATTATTCTATGCAACATTACAAGAAAATACTCCAACGGATAACCTATCAGTTGGAACAGATGGGGAATCTGTTTCAAGACCTATTTAATATCTCCCAATAGATCTTCCACCAGTTGCAACAGATGGACCACCACCACCACAACCAATGCCACCAAGACCATCACTAATGCCACCAATGCCACCAATACCAACACCAAGACCACCGACACCTCCACCAAAAAATACAAATACCAACACCACCACCAACAGCCACCAACATCACTACAAACACCATCCAAAAATACCACGATAGTCAACAAAACACTGGGAGAAAAACTAGGATTTTATTGGGTGCTTCCTACTTTTTTAGCATCAAAACTCAAAATTGTTAACCTATTCTCGATGATAATACAACTAAAAATATTTTTTCATCATTAACTAAAAAGCCCTATTTTTTTAGAATAAAGAACAAATTTAGAACTCTTCTCAAATGTTGTTACCTACAAAGACAGAGAAAATGATGGAAACAAGCGGGAATAAAGTAAGAAAACAACTATATGTAGTCGTAAATGGGAAAAAAATTGACATGGTTTGAAGGGTTGAGCAATATGTTGAGTAGTTGTTATTTGTATATTGAGAGAGAGAGAGAGAGAAAGGAGACCCCAAGAGAGAGAGAGAGAGAAGAGCGAGAACTTAAGATTTAAAAAAAAAAAAATTCACGCAAATAGATGATTTGTATGGGTTGATTTGTAATTTTGGAAAAGAATAACAAGTTTTGAAATTGGTAATTTGGTTCGAATTGATCTTAATTAATTTTAAAAATTTTAAAAGATATAATTTTTAAAACATTGAGTTGATGACAACTCATTTCAACTCAGAGTGATCGATCGACGACGACTTGGGTCGGGATGAACGCAATACCAATACCATGCAATTGTAAAAACTCGATTGGATTTGTAGTTGACCCTGCGAGCTCATTGATTCATCCCTAGTCCCACCTATACTACCACTATCTTAGCATTGAGTTTATGAGAACTCATTTCAACTCAGAGTGATCGATCGACGACTTGGGTTGGGATGAACGCAATACCAACGCCATGCAATTGCAAAAACTCAATTGGATTTGTAGTTGACCCTGTGAGATCATTCATTTATTCCTAATTCCACCTAAATCAACTTAGGTACTATCACTATCCTAACATTTAGTTGATGAGAACTTATTTCAACTCAGAGTGATCGATCGACGACTCAGGTTAGGATGAACGCAATACCAACACCATGCAATTGCAAAGACTCGATTGGATTTGTAGTTGACCCTTCGAGCTCATTGAATCATTCTTAGTACCACCTATACTATCACTATTCTAACATTAAGTTAATGAGAACTAATTTTAACTCAGAGGGCTCGATCGACGACTCGAGTTGGGATGAACACAATACAAATGCCATGTAATTGCAAAAACTCAATTAGATTTGTAGTTGACCCTGCGATCTCATTCATTTATCCCTAGTTCCACCTAAATCAACTTAGGTACTATCACTATCCTAAAATTGAGTTGATGAGAACCCATTTCAACTCAGAGTGATCGATCAACGACTCGGGTTGGGATGAAAGTAATACCAATGTCATGCAATTGCAAAGACTCGATTGGATTTATAGTTGACCCTACGAGCTCATTGATTTATCCCTAGTCCCACCTATACTATCATTATCCTAACATTGAGTTAATGAGAACTCATTTCAATTCAGAGTGATCGATCGACAACTCGGGTCGGGATAAACACAATATCAATGCCATGTAATTGCAAAAACTCGATTGGATTTATAGTTAACCCTGCGAGCTCATTCATTCATCCCTAGTTCTACCTAAATCAACTTAGGACTATCACTATCCTAACATTGAGTTAACGAGAATTTATTTCAACTCAGAGTGATTGATCGATGACTCGGGCCGGGATCAATGCAATACCAATGCTATACAATTACAATGACTCAATTGGATTTGTAGTTGACCCTGAGAGCTCATTCATTCATCCCTAGTTCCACCTAAATCAATTGCAATAAAATCTGTTGTAACAAACAACTGAGTGGTTGAAAATTTTCAAACAGATTCATATCGGTTGCAATAGATGACATTCTGATTTAATTATCAAATAGACATTTGTATATATAGTGACAGATGACTGAGCTGTTGGAAATTTTCAAATAGATATTTATATTTGTTGTAACAGATGACATATCTGATTTAATTAATTATCAAGTGGACGTTTTCATCTGCTGGCACAGATGACTGAGCTATTGGAATTTTTAAACAGATATTGATATTTATTGTAACAGATGACTGAGCTATTCGGATTTCTAAAAAAATATTTATATAGGTTGCAATAGATGACATATCTGTTTGAAAATTTTTTTTTCTCTTTTAATTTTAAACCAATCTTCTGGTCCAAGTAGATAATATCAAGTAGTACTTACTACTAAAGGAGGTAAAAAATGTTTCTTGGATATCTCAAAAGTGAGTTCATTAAGCAGTCTTGTCTTGTCTTTTCAATGTCACTAGTCTTAGTCTTCCTCGTGCCCCTAAAATTATTAATGAAATTAATGAATATTAATTAACTAATATTGAAAACCCCCACGTCTACGTACACAATACATCTATAGAAATTATCTCATCTCTTCCTTCAGCTGTAGTTTAGTTTATTCAACTCTCATCATCCTTTTTTTCTCTCCTCTTTAGGGTCACAACCTTTTTTCTCTCTTTTCTCTTCTCTTCTCATAAATATTCTTTCGAATCTAAATCGATCCATATCTTTCCTCAACTGAAATTGTTGTTTTGATCCCTTTTTTGATATTAAGGTATGGTTCATTATTGTTTTTTCATTCTCATCTTCTTCTTTGCAAGTTATTTACATCTATTTTTTTATTTAATTACTATTTACCCATATCATATTTATTAAAAAAATTGAAGGAACTTTTAAGTGTTGAATAAACAAATCGAGAATTTTTATTACAATATACGAAAAAAGTCATTTGTTGGGAGAAGTTTAAAAGCCTTGTTGGTAGTATCATTTTTTTGTATGTATTTTATTTGTTTCTTTATTGTTGATGCAGTTATTGATGTTGTTGGTGGGGTTGGCGTTGTTGGAACTTGTGGTGTGGTGTTGTTGATGGTTTTGGAACAAAGGATGTTACTCATAGTTGTTGATGATGTTGTTGGAACAAATGTTATTGTTTCTTTGTTGTTGATGTTGCAACAGATGGAGAAACTGTTGAAACAAATTAAACCACTAAAAAGGCTGGTTTGATGTATTCCATCAGACTCTACATCTGTTACAACGTATTCCATATCTAATGCAACAGATGGATAATGTTCTTTTTGTGACATCAATTTTTTTCTCTTCTTTGTAGATATAAGAAACTGACAGTTGATAAACTTTTGTTGGACCATCACAAAAGGTTGCGGTAAAGATGGGTTCGGAGGAATAAGTTACTTGCAGATGGAACCACTTTATATGTGAGAGGTATGTATTACTGATAATGTTATCGTGGAAACATACATAGAGTGTACTGATTTTGTGAATGTTGTTTTTACTGATTAGTCATAGATCATTCAAACAAGATATTTGTAATTTTACATTTAAGTTTGGTAGGACCGAACTGATAAGGCTGAGGGACCATAAATATGGTTCTGATACCCTGTTAAGATTTAATATCGGTTGTTGCTCATGTTTATTTGTCAAGCATTGTGAAGGGATCTAGTTTTAGTGTCATTGTAAAGAGATTCAATAGTGATTGGACTAACTTTTAGGGTGCATTGGACCCTTAGAGGGCCTTCGAAGCTTAGCACTACATCAAATAAGAACGAAAAACCAATATAGTTATTGCCCTAGCCCAAATTTATATGGTTGAATTGCTCGCTCGGGGTGATGATTATACGCCAAAAGGTCCGGTAGGAGAATGCCTTCGAGGGAAAATGGGTGATTGATAAAAGACTATATCATCTGAGAGCTAATTGAAGAAGAGACATGGGGTAGAAAGTAACTTCTAGCGAATCTGGCCGATGGAATTATCTTAATAGATGCAAAATCTGAATCAAGTGCAAATCTAAAAGTGTATCTGTTAATGTAATTTCGTCTGTTGTCTCTTTGAAAGAAAAATGATGTAGTTGGACACTTTGTTAGAGAGCTGCATGGTTGGGATTATTACCTAGATAGAAAATAGGAAAAGACCATCAAAGCAGCCTCACGGGCATCGAGGGTTGAAATGATGTACAACAAGTCTAGAAAACTTATGCCAATAGCAACTGCAGTTAAAATAAGGAATCTAAGTGAAGGCGGCAATTTCGGAATTTTAAATTTCATCCTATGCCTTCTTGTTTGTGTTTTCGATCAGGTCCACTACCGTTAACCTGACCGTAACCACAAACAATATTGAAAGGCAAATTGAGTATCATTCTTTCCTTAGCAATATGGTTATAATTGATTGTGTTTTCTTGCCTTAGCATGCTTTCAACATTCCTTGGAGAAGATCAGATGCTTGTTGTAGTATGTGAATCCCGATAATTTTCAAGCTTGCCTCCAGCTTGCTGATTCTGTATTCAAGCTGGTCGTTACCGTCTTCAAAGTTGGTAAAGAGTTTCTCATCTCTTGTGAGATTGATCGGGAACACTATCTTCATAGTTGTGGCATTCTAGAAGCCCTTTAGAACACTTTCTTTAGAATCCTTAAAGGATACATGAAGGGTCACTGTGTTTGTTTTAGGTTAAAATATGTTGATGCACATTGAAGATGTGGTCCCAGCAGTTGAACAACACACTTTTATCAAGCGTTACTCAATGTATCTTGCTCAACCAATTTGATAAATTAGTAAGCATGGAGTTATGTAACGTGTGATCTAAATCGGTTCTACCAAGCCTATCAAATGTTACGCAAGGTTTGATTGCTCCCAGGCAAGCATGTCTGGTGACGATGTAGACTTTTGCATAGCAGATATCTTGTCAGCTATATTGGAGAAGAGTGATCAGCAGAAAGGCTGACAAATTGAGCTTGTTTGATTTGTGCACTAACTCGGACATATTTTCTTGATATGGTAATGAGCTCAGAGTTACGTAACGTTTGATAGGCTTGGTAGAGTCGGTTTAGATCACACGCTATTTAACTCCATGGTTACTAATTTATCAAATTGGTTGAGCAAGACGCATGGAGCAACACTCGATAAAAGTGTGTTGTTCAACTGTTGGGACCACATCTTAAACGTGCATCAACACATTTTGACCTAAAACAAACACAGCGACCCTCCATGTATCCTTTAAGGCTTCTGAAGAAAGTGTTCTGAAGGTGTTCTAGAATGCCAGAACTTTAAAGGTAGTATTCCTGATCGAGCTCACAAGAGATGAGGAACTCCTTACCAACTTCGAAGATGGAAATGACCAGCTTGAATAGAGAATCAGCAAGCTGAAGGAAAGCTTGAAAATTATCTGGATTCACATACTACAGCAAGCATCTGATCTTCTTCAAGGAATGTTGAAAGCATGCTAAGGTAAGAAAACACAATTAATTAATACATATTGCTAAGGAATTAATGATACTCTATTTGTCTTTAATCTCGTTTGTGGTTCCGATCAGGTCAGCGGCAGTGGACCTGATCGGAAACACAAACAAGAAGGCATGAATAAAATTTAAAATTCAGAAATTGAAGCATTCACTTAGTTTTCTTATTTTAACTGCAGTTGTTGTTGGCGTAAGTTTTCTAGACTTGCTGAACACCATTTCAACCCTCAATGCCTGTGAGGCTGCTTTGTTAGTCTTCTCTTATTTTCTACCTAGGTGATAATCCCAACTACACAGCTCCCTAGCAAAGTGTCCATCTATATTATTTTTCTTTCAGAGAGACAACAGACAAAATTACATTACTGGATACACTTTTATATTTGCACTTGATTCAGATTTCGCATTTGTTAAGATAATTCCATCGGCCAGATTCATTAGAAGTTACTTTCTACCCTATGTCTCTTCTTCAATTAGCTCTCAGATGATATAGTCTTCCATCAACCACCCATTTTCCTTCAAAGGCATTCTCCTACCGCACCTTTTGGCATATAATCATCACCCCGAGCTAGCAACTCAACCATATAAATTTTGGCTAGTGGAATTTTTATTGGTTTTTCATTCTTGTTTGATGTAGTGCGAAGCTTCGAGGGCCCTCTAAGGGTCTAATGCACACTTAAAGTTAAGTCCAATCGCTATTGGTTCTCTGCAGTGATGACAAATATTGATCCCTTCTCAAAACTTGACACGTATAAACACGAGCAAAAATTATCAGTAATTCGTAACAGGGTATCTGCACTATCTTCATGAGGTCCTCAGCCTTATCAATTTTGATCCCATTAAACTTAATGGTACAATGCAGGATCTTGTTTGAATGATCAATGCCTAATCGGTTAAAAACTGCATTCACAAAAATATTGTACTTTGTGTGTGTTTTCCTGGTGACCTTATCAGTAATACATACTTAACTTCCACACATATGATAATGGATCCATCTTCACGTACTTTATTTTTCCTAGCCCATCTATGGCTTAAATTAAATAAATAGATGACTAGCTAGTTGCAACAGATAACACATCTATTTATATTGTCAAGCAATTAGAGACATCTGTTATGACAGTTGATCAACATATTGCAGAAATCAAACAGATATATACATCTGTTTCAAAAGATTGCCAGTATGTTATTTGTAAGTTATCTAACAGAAAGAATATATTTTGCAACAGATTACCCATCTGTTAGGTTTATTTTAAAGTAATTTTCTTTTCTTTCCGAGATACAATAATTTATAAATAGGTCCCTCCTTACAAATATGGATGATCCAGATTCGTACAAGAATATTTATATTGAGTCCTTGCATGAACTTCAAAGGCAGTTTGATGAACTCCAGAGAGATTTGGCTGACTTCGGAGCAAGACTGTCGGATGAAAAATATCCGATTGACAATAATAATAATAATAGTAGTGATAATAATTAGGTAATATTTTTTATTTTAGCTCATGTATTTTCCTCCTTTTGTATATCGGATCTACCCAAGGGATTCAAAAATCTATGAACATTCATTTCATTTTGTTGTCGACTTTGAATTTTGAATTCTTATTTAGTATTTAATAATCATTCTGTTTATTCCTTGTTCTCAACATGTCGACGGTTGGTGGTAGGGATTGAGCAATTTGTGTCAACAGAGGTTAATCTGCTATGACAAATGGATCATATGTTACACCTGATGGTTATTAATAAAAAAGGATTATTGTTGTTATTGAGAGGGTGAAGAAAAAAGCCATGACTTTCCAATTATTCAATATGAAAAATATTTCGTAAATAAATAATAAGGAAATAAATGATAAACACAATTTATAACCGTAAAAGAACGGTTATTTAATTTAAATAATTGATCATGACTTTTCACCATTTTTATTTTTAAAATTATTTATTATATAATAAAATGGTTATTATTTTATTAAGGAATTTGAAAAGGTGTTTTTTTTATTTATAAAATAAAAAAGTAAGCAAATTTGGATTAATGATATGATGATAGTTTTTTTTTAAAAAAAAAGTAGATTATATGTTGCAACAAACATATTATCTAATACAACAGGTTCACTTTTGTCGCAACAGATGATATATCTGTTGTCACAGATGATTTATCTGATGCAATCGATATCGAATCTATCGTTATAACTCAATAAAAATGGTTCTTGGAATGAACTAATTAGTAATAATAATCTAAAAAGTCATGACTTATAACAATATTTCTTAATTTAATTAAGTCATTACTTTTCACATTAATTAAAAATATAATTAATAAATGGAAGTGAACAGTTAGATTATATGTTGCAACAGTTATCTGATGCAATATATTTTATATTTATTGCAACAGATAATATATCTGTTGTCACAGATGTGTTATCTGATGCAACAGATATAGAATCTGTTGCCACAACTCAATAAAAATGGTTCTTCAAAAGAACTAATTAATAATAATAATAATTTGAAAAGTCATGACTTATATCACAATATTTATTTTCTTAATTTAATAAAAAAATAATTAATGAATGGAGGTGAATAGTCGCGCCTTTTTGCCTCTCATTCAAATTTAATCCTCTATAAATAGGCCCTCCTTACTCAATCGTTCATTCAACTACACTCTATTTATTTATTGCATCTTGTCTTTCATATTACACTCTAGAAGATTATGGCTGACCCAGTGTGGGACGTTGCTTTTTCTGCAAGACGCCGTGAATGAACTTCGAAATCAAGTTTGTGACCTGCAATGGAAACTAGGAGGAGTTATATCAAGAATGCTCTGCGAGATACGCAGGCTGAGGAGGGCCTTGCTACTTCCGGTTGAAGATTGGCCGGCTGGCAATGATGATGATGTTAATAATAATAATAATTAGATTATTATTTTTCTTTTAGTCTATTATATGTATTTTTATTTGTTTTTATTTGATAAAAAAATTATGTTTGATCTTTGACATTTTAATCCATATTTAATTTTTATTCTGTCTATTATCTTCTTAACAAATATGTCGATGATTCGATGTAAAAAGGTATAATTTAGAATCCAATAGCAATAGCAAGATTTATCTGTTGGGTTTGTGGCAGGGGCTGATGTGTTGTGCAAAATAGATTACTCATGTTGCAACATATAAGAAGTCTGATGCAACAGATAAATAGTCTATTTCAATAGATGACTAGTTTGTTGCTTGGCTCTGACGTTTTAATTCGTACTCCCTCCATCTTAAATTACCCGTCCCAAATTGAGATGCCACATTGATTAAGAAAAATAATTAATAACATGTCTAGTTTATCATAACCCACTGATCAGTTGGTAGGACAGTAGACGTGTTTGAAATAACCATTATTTGCTATTCAATCGAAATTTCATAAGAGATGAAAGATTTTAACGTCGGTCGGCATATAGTCCCCTTATTAAATGATATTTCCATTTTAATTTGAAAAAAGTGATTAATGCAAAGGATAAAACATGGATTTTTTTAAATCTTTTCTTGATTAATGAAAAAGACAAGTAAAATGAGAAATCGAATTAGAAAATTTGGGACGGGTAATTGGACGTACGGAATAATTTTGAATCCAGTAACAATAGCAAGAGTTGAAACATATTGGTTATCTATTGGGTTTGTGGCAGGGGCTGATCTATGTTGTTCCAAACAGATTAATCATTCATTGCAACAAATAATTAGTCTGGTGCAACAGATAAATATCCTGATACAACAGATAAACAGTCTGATGCAACAAATTACTCATCTGATTCACCAGATGATTGATCTGTTTAAATTGTAGGCACTTATACCGGATTCATGATTGGGGTTCTATCCATTGTTGAAAAAATAGAAGTGTACCGGATGACAAATACGAATAAAAATTATAATTTTACTTACCAAAGTCACCTACGAAGTAATGCCAAAGTGGAAAGTGATGTAGTAAATAAAATTTGACCTAAGAAATTGGTCAGGTCGCAGCAGTAGCGTTGTACCAACAACAACAACAAATGGTCGACAAGAAGAAGATGAAGATGATAATGAAGTAGAAGATAATGATAATGAAGCAGAAGATGATGAATAAAACAACAAAAATAATGAACAACAAAAATTTCTAAGAGATAAAAAACAACAATGGATGAGAAGAGAAAGAAAGACGTTTAGTTTCCCCTCCATTTTTCGTTATTTTAGGTAAACATTGGGATTAAAGTATAAATTTAAAAACTTGTGGGTTATTCTCAAATTTCCTCAACTTTCTTAATCCATAAGAAAGTAATTGTCACCTCCAACTAATAATTAAGACTTGTGTCACCTACACTTTATTTTAAAACTCTTTTGTCACCTGTGGCCCAAACCCCCTAGAAAGTAGGATTAGGCGTAAGCATAATAATCCATTAAATAGAAGAAGCCAAAAGTGATTATTATTATTATTATTATTATTATTATTATTATTATTATTATTATCAAAAAATAGTTAGAATTTATTTAGGACTCTTCAATTATGGGTTCCAAGCTTTAAGCTAATAATTCTTTTTAATTCTTCTAAAAATTTAATATTTTTTAATTCAAATATTTAGTATCCTTTAATTAGGAGTCCTTTTTATATAGGAAGGAGTTAATTTAAATTTGACATTATCTAGAATGGAATTTATTTTCAATTCGA
The DNA here is from genome assembly GCF_002878395.1 of Capsicum annuum. Classification (NCBI taxonomy): domain Eukaryota; kingdom Viridiplantae; phylum Streptophyta; class Magnoliopsida; order Solanales; family Solanaceae; genus Capsicum; species Capsicum annuum. The sequence goes on from NC_061122.1 coordinate 56,433,015, forward strand.
ATTCTAGAAGAATCTATAATTTATCTTTGAAATTTCAAGTTCGAAAATTTAACCTTAACAAAAAAATTGAACATTATACTTTTATTTTATGCCTTTTCTTTAAGAAAACAAAAGTTGTGCATATCCTATAAATAAATTTTACCCGAAATTCATGTAAAACAGGATGACTAAAACGTAATTTCTTTGTTTTTTCTTAAATCCAAGTTTAAATTGATATGTAAATTAACTAAATCATTATATCTTAAATTCAAAGAAATTATAATGCTAGTTAATTTAATAATAATGTCAAGTGACTTATTATTTTTATTATTAATAATTTATTGATTCGTAGGTTTGGTAATAGTTTTTTCGAAACGATATTTAAATAGGCCAAAGATTATTTAAAAAATCATCAAGGTGAAATCCTAGGTTAAAAAACTGAAAATTATAAAAGACAAATTAAAAAACATGATTTTATTTGAACAAGTATTTACTATTATATGTTAGCCTTATTATTATTATTATTATTATTATTATTATTATTAAAATAAAGTTAAATTCATTCAAATTTCAATTAAAATTACTTTTATTGATAAGTTTAAAAATTTTAAATTTAAAATTTATTGGTAATTAATGCACTACTAAAATAATTAACAATTGAATTTTCCATGGTTTTCATATTTGATAGAAATCTTTAGTACTAATATTATTTATTTATTTATTTTTATTATTATTGTTAGTATTAGTATTATTATTATTATTATTATTTTATATTTTTATCTTTTATTTAATAATTAAATCAAATGTATTGAAATATATTTAACACAATTTAAAAGAATAAATTTATGAAATAGTAGAATTTATTTAGAACTCTTCAATCTTATGTTGCTAGTAATGATCATCTTTGTTTTTTTTTTTTAAGAAAAAAACTTAATAATTTCAAATTCAAATATTTTAAATTTTTTTATTACAACATTTTAAGTTTTTTCTTAAAACTGTCACGTGGCTTCTCAGTAGCTTGCCACTTGGCTAATTGTGATGCTTCGTCCTCTACTTTATAATATATATAGACTAGTATACGTACCCGCGCAATGTACAATTAATATAAAAATATTATTTTAAATTATTTTATATCGAAATATCTTGTTCGAGCATGTTAAATTATATTGCCTTAAAAGAAATTCAACTATTATATTATAATATCTCAATTAAAATACAAAAATAAAATAATTTTTTTCAACCACCACACCCACCCTCAATTTTTTAGACGCATAATCAATTGAGTTTTTTTATCTCTTATTTCAAAATATAGAAACTAGAATAGATAAGTTTTATCATGCATTACAAAATGAAGAAATATTAAATTAGAAGAAGACTCCAAAATAATTTAATCTCTTAGAAGTGGTTGCAATTTATAATTCAAGTTAACTGCTTTCACATCTATCAAAATATAATTTTATCTAATATTCTATTTTAAATTCTATATATTTTAACTTAAATTCAAAAAAGATATTAACTTGTCCTAAGGATAAAAAATAATTCAATAATGCATGTAAAAAGTTTTGAATATGAATTTTAAAGGAAAAAGTAACATCATGAATTCATTCTATGAAAAAGAATTTGAGTATCTGCCCTGTGATATATTAAGTTTAATTATACTTTAAGCTCCATCACTAAACATTTACATTTTTTGACTATGATTTAACGTATTTAGTTATGACTTATTCGCATATACTTTTAAAAAATATATTTTATTTGATCTTTTAATTTTTTTTATTTTTTTATGTTAAGAAACTACTCAAGAAGAAATGCAGAATGTGGTTATATAAGATAAATAACAGACAATCAATTAAAAAAAGCTACACAAAATATAGATTTGTAAGCAAAATCAAGAAAAAAATAAATCAATTGAAATATCTAAATACCTACATATTTTATTTTATAATTTTTCTAAAACAGGGTAGATAGATGAATATGGTGTAATGATTCTCTAAAAGTCGTCTTTCTGCTTATGAGAAATATATCATATTTGTATTTTATTTTTTGCACGACTTATTTCGCATTTTTATGATACAAATATACATCAAATTAAATAGATTTTCAAATTTCTTAGCTATATATGTGATAGAATATAAAATGTTAATTTTAAATAATAAAAATTAATTAAAAAGTTAAATTAAGCGTAAACAATATACCTTGATTTTTATATAGAGAAATCTTATTTGCATGACGTATAATCTCTTTGTCCATGAATGAAATTTATTATGATACGAAAACATAAATTATTACAAATAAGAATTAAATTATGATTCTGACCCAATGAAGTTTTTTTCTTTTATTATAACCACAAATTATGATTGTTTTAAATCTAATAGTTTAAATTTGATTTCGCACAATTCAAATTTGTTTTTCATAGAACAATGAAATATGTCAATTCTTCAATAATAATACACTCTGTGTAATTACTACTTCATCAATTCAAGTTATCACAAAAAAGGTAATGACTTTCTTTAACTATTTAAAAATGAGCTTATCAATTGCCACACAATTATTCTGTACATTCTGAATCCTTAAACCCCCCAAAAAATGTTCAGATCTTATTCAACACTAACATAAAATATTTTAGATGAATTTTTATTCTTCGAATTTAAATGGGGAAAAACATAATTAACATATATCAATTTTATTATTTTACAAAAACATGAATTTTTCAAAAAAAAAAAAAACTATTCTCCATATAACTCAATATTTTAATTCAGTTATGTAATCGACAAAAAAATAAATATTTATTTTCTCGACACTATGAAAAAAAAAAGAAAAAAATTTCTTCTCCAACATTAAATGACTCTCACTTTCATTTTCTTTTCACGTAAATGTTTATTTTACCTATCATTATTTTCATAACTTTGAAAGGTCCGCCACTTCATCTTCTTATGTTTCTTCGAATTTCAGATCTTTTTTAGGCTAAGAATCTGTTAATCTTTAAAGAAAAAAAGACAAAGATATAAATGATGAAAAAGATTCAATAAATGACAAAATGATATAAAGGATGGAACAAATTCTGCAAATAACATAATACCATAAGTAATACATTTGAAAAAGAAAAGATTCATTAATCATTTTAACTGAGCTTATTTATAGATGAGTATGTAGAGATATGGGATAAGATTTACTGAGCAATTTTAGGTAACCACTTTTAATTTCAAATTCAAAAAGTAATCACTTTATTATGTTTTAGTTTTCTTTTTCGAATTATGTGAGTTAGATTAGGTTAATGAAAATTTTAAGATTCTCTTAATTACACATGTTTGAACTTAAAATTTAAATTTCAAATAAATTGTTTATACTTTTTACATACATTGTTTTCTCTTTTATCTTCTTTTATTATGAAAAAATAAATAAATTGGCTATGAATCTTATATAATTCTCCAACATTGTTGTTGTTACTTAATTTTTTTATTATCAATTAATTCAACACATGGTAAATCATTCAATTTTTTTTTATAAAATAAGGGTGAGATAGCATTATGTTATAGTACAATTAAAACTCCATCTTTATTGTGTTATTGTTGTTGTTGTTGCTATTGTTGTTGTTGTTGTTTAAAAGAAATAAGTTTGAAATAGTAAAAGTCCATTTGAAAAATATTCAGTGAATATGAGCTCTTTTGTTATTAAGAAATAGTTAGAGTTGTTATTGTCGTCGTCACCACACCACCACCACCATCACCACCACTGCCGCCGCCGCCATCATCATCATCATCATCTTTCATTTAATATGTAAATAAACTATATTTAGATATATTTTATAACATTTAAATTTTAAAAGAAATAAGTTTGAACTAGTAAAAGTTCATTAGAAAATATTCAGTAAATATGGGCTCCTTTGTTGTTAAGAAATATTTAGAGTTTATTTAGAACTCTTCAATTATAGGCTCCTAGATTTAAGCTAATGATTTTATTTTTTAAATAGAAAATAATATATTTTAGTTGATATAAAGATAAAGAGTTGGAATAATACAATTTTAAATTCAAATTTAAATTAAATTATGATAAGCACTAAGCATTGTGGTAACACTACAAAAATTATAAGGACATCTTTCATGAGACTCATTTAAAACAAATTCAAATGTATGTTTGCTCCATGATTTTTTATATTATCCCTAATTAGTTATTGTAAGATATTTACATATAAGAAAATTAATAATATTTAATTAAAAAAAAATAAAATAAATATTTATGACATGTCTGCTTCAGCTGCTTCAACCGTAATTTTACTATATCACCCCTAATTAATTATTATAAGTTATTTAGATATTAAAAAATTAATAATATTTAATAAAAAATAAAATTGACATAAAATGATTAATTAATTCTTGATATTTAAAGTAACATGATATTTTATACGAGACTCATTTAATTTCTTTCATAAATATTTTCTTATAGTAATTTTGTTATATCACTTCTAATTGGGCATTATAAGTCATTTAGGATATCTCCGCTTCGTTGCTTCAATCATAAAATTTGATTGACTCTCGAATTTATTTCAGTGCCACTTAAATTGAAATAGAAGAATAAGTATTATAAATCATAATAATTAAAAACTTAAATTATTTTAAGAATATTATTAACTATCAATGCTACAAAAATTTATATAAAGAGATTGGTGAAGCAATATAGAGAAAGAAAGAGGGATTTACACATGGTGTTCATCGACTTAGAAAAGACGTATGATATATTCTCGAGGGGGGTTCTTTGGAGATGCTTGAAGGTGAGAGGGGTCCCATTAGCATACATCAAAGCTATTAAGGACATGTACGATGGAGGAAAGACCTAGATGAGGATGGCGGGAGGAGACTCAAAGCATTTTTTGGTCGAGACAGGGTTGCATCAAGGATCGACTCTTAGTCCATTCTTATTTGCGTTGGTGATAGACGTGTTGACGCAGAGTATTAAAGGCGAGGTGCCTTGGTGTATGTTATTTGCGGATAATGTAGTGTTGATTGATGAGACGCGGGGAGGGGGGCTGAATCACAAATTGGAGGTTTGGAGGCAAACCCTTGAGTCTAAGGGGTTCAGGTTGAGTAGGTCCAAGACGGAGTATTTAGAATGCAAGTTTAGTGACTTGAGGCAGAAGGCCGAAGTGGTGGTGGGGTTGGACTTCCAAGAGGTTTGTAAGAGGGATAGTTTTAAGTATCTTGGGTCTATGATTCAGAGGAATGGTGAGATTAATGAGGATGTCTCTAAACATATTAGAGCAGGTTGGATGAAGTGGAGACTAGCCTCGGGAGTGTTGTATGATAAGAAAGTGCCCCTTAAGTTTAAAGGCAAATTCTATAGAGTGGCAGTCTGTCCGCCATATTGTATAGAGCAGAGTGTTGGCCAGTCAAACACTCCCACATCCAAAAATTGAATGTGGCAGAAATGAGAATGTTGCGTTGGATGCGTAGGCTTACTAGAGGGGACAAAGTTAGGAATGAGATTATCCGAGAGAAGGTGGGAGGGGTTTTGGTGGAGGAAAAGATTCGAGAAAAAAGGCCGAGATGGTTTGGCCATGTGATGAGGAGGGTCGCGAATGCCCCAGTTCATAGGTATGAGAGGCTAGCTTTGGATGGCTTTAAGAGGGGTAGAGGTAGGCCGAAGAAATACTGGAGGGAGGTGATTAGACATGACATGGAGCAACTTCAGCTTACTGAGGACATGACCCTAGATAAGAAGGTGTGGAGGGCACGGATAAGGGTAGAAGACTAGTGTGAGTGTGTGGGTTGTAGCAAGCAGTCAGGAGAGATCTTGTGTAGCCGGGTTAGTAATCGTAGGGCTGTGTATGTAGGTGTATTTGGTATGTGAGTGTATGTTACTACTAGGTGGGTGTCCTAATTCTTATTTCTTAGTTCCTAGTTTCTTATTTCGTGTTATCCTTCTTTCTCATATTTCGCATTTCTCTGATTTCTATTTTATTATTTCTTATTCCTTATTTCTGTTATGTCATCCATCCCCTTGTTTACTATTCTTTATCTTGAGTCGGGGGTCTATCGAAAACAACCTCTCTACTTCTTCGGAGGTAGCGGTATGGACTGCGTACATCTTACTCTCCCTAGACCCCACTTTATAGGAATACACTAAATTTATTATTGTTGTATTAAAAATATGATTAACTATCTAAAATATATTTGTGTCACATAAATCTGGGGCAGTTTTGACACTTTATAATTTGCATGTTTTAATGTTTTAATTTAGTAATTTATTGATCCAAATGATATTTTCAAATTTAGCATGTTTTGAAAATTTAGTACTTTATTTATTTTATTTTGGTAAAATATTATTTATATAAAAATTATGCAAAAAAAATAATTATAAGTTATAACTATTAACATCTTATAATATTTTAAAAACATACAGTAAAAAATATGATTGACTTTTGAAATTCTAATAGTGTCCATAAGCTGCAATAAAGCAAGTAACATAAATTATTTGAAATTACATTTAAAGATACTAAAATCACAACGATTAACAACTTAAAATATTTACAAAAGTATATTAGTAAAAATTTGATTGACTCTCTAAATTCTAAAATTGGAACAGAACGAGTAACATAAATTACTAAATTATGTAAAAGATACTATAAATCACAATGATTAACAACTTAAATTATTTAAAGATTATATTAATAAAAATTTGATTGACACTATAAATGCTACTTGTGCTACATAAATCAAAATAACTAAATAACATATCTTGAACCGCGCTGGCACGAGCTACAGTATCTAGTAGATATAGATTTCTTAAATTCTAGCCGTTGGGAAGACAAACGTTTAATAGTCCTTGTTGTTTTTATTAGACACTAGTTTAGGTGTACGCGCCTCACGCGTGTACCTTACTTTATTGAATTCAAATGTTACACTAAATAGAATATTTATTTAAATAATATAGATGAATACAATAATTAAATTCAACATCTTTTGGAGAATTTATTTAATTAAACCTAACCTTTACCAAAAAAAATTATCAAAGTCGATCAGCATTCATCTATCACCTGTAATTGCAATAAAATAATACGATGATCGAGACATCAAAATAATATAATTAAATATAACCTTTACACAAAAAAATTCTCAAAGCCGTTTGATATTCATCAACCATCTGTAAACTATAACAAAATAAAACGATAATAGAGATATTAACACAATTAAACTTAACATTTACACAAAAAAAATCCTCAAAATAGAGATATAAAAATAATACAATTAAACCTAGCATTTACCTAAAAAAAATTCTCAAAGCCGATCGACATTCATCTACCACCTGTCAATTCATCTACGACCTGGAGCTAAAGCAAAATAATACAATAGTGATCACAAATTTTGATCCTAAAGAATGACTTGAATCAAAAACATAGAAGATATATGTACACACAGTTGAATTCTATTATGTTGACAAAAACAGTGAAGAAGTAGAGGATTAGAAGATTAAGCATCCACCAATCTAGACATGCAACTGAATCAAGTTGTATAATCATCAATTATATTTTCCCAATAAGTAAACAGAATTCTTCTCTAGTTTAACGCGCATCTCAATATTTATAGAAGTATTTCTTCAATAGAGTCCTATTTTAGGAGTATTTTTCTATATTATTTTAGAAGTACCAAAATTAATTTTTCATATATTTTTCCTCTTACCATATAATTTATGACTCCTTAATCTTTTAAGATTATAATTACTTTTATAAAGTTAATTAAATAATAATTGAAAAAAATTGGTGAAAAGATAATTTTGTTAAAAGAAAAGACTTTTAATGAAGGGTAAAAAGTTCAAATCATATTTCTAAGGGTCTTCACACTTTTAATATATTATAAATTATAGATATAGATTTAGACCAAATGATAAATATATGAATAATTAAATTAAAAAATAATTAGGATAAAATTGAAATATCAATTGTTTAGTGTCGCCTCTTCAAAAGAAGTTCATTGCCAAGAAAACGTATTTCTTAGAATTTTGATAACGACATTGAGGCACAAATTGAGCAACACAAAGTGCTCATCATGTTCTGACGCTCACATTTAGGCTTAAGCACAACTTGGATAACTAAAACTAAAAAATCGCAACAAAAATAAATGGCTAAATATTGGATCTGAATAGCAAAGATACAATAAACATCGTTATCGCCAATGTTCCTCCATTGTGCTGTCCTAAGATGAAGTTCTTCCATAATGTGTCTAGATATATTCACCAAAATATAATTAGGAAGAGGATGTAGGAGACCTAACCTGAATATGCCTTCCTCTATCTCCTATCATGCAAAGTAATACAAAGCAACCATCACAGTAGTTTTCAAACTTCTGCAATAAGAAATGCACGGAGAAGATGATCAACTCAACTAATATTATAATAATCAAAATAATAATTAACAATTTTATTTCTTAGTAATTAATTATATAAGAAGACAATAATATTTTCATTCCAAATAAACAACAAACAAAAATAATCTATTTGTAACGCCCCGAGATTCCATCCCGAGATGTCACACGGTGCTTATGGACCCGAAGGACCACAAACTAATCATTTTCTAATATCTGTACCTGTACACTGCATAATATCTAAAAAAATACAGAATCTTGCCATAAGGTTCAACACATCTATACATACTTAAAACTGAAAACTGAATACTAATACATTCGTCTGAAAAGCTTTTAACTGTCTGAACTGTGGAGTTGATGGTACATGTATCCAACTAACTCCGTCAACAGAAAATAAACAAAGTCTGAAACAATAGTAGTAAACTGAGACTCGTCCTTGAAAGAAGATGACTCACAGCTACTGCTGCTGACTTGGACCAAACTACTGAGTATAAACTGGATCCTGTGCCTCTGAACCTATGGTATCAAATAAAACACCATAGCGCAAATGCGTCAGTACAAAAATGTACCGAGTATGTAGACGGGGTAGGCTAATGCAAGGGTTCATGCATGCAAAATACCTAAACTAAAGAATAATGAAAATCACATATGAGAACACATACATGAATGCACAGAACATGAATACAATTATCACAACTCTAGATACTGAAACTAAGATACCACTTTACTGTAGAATGAACTTACTACTGACACTGAGATACGAAATCACTAACTCATCTGATACTGATAACTGAGGATCTGGATGTGCTTATATCAATGACTGAATTCTTGGACTTACTGCTTTTGACTGATAGGATTACAGATCAGCCTTTCTAATAGATAATTTCAGAAGCTTTATCAATGATAAGAAATATGATTATATCTGAATCTAACAACAAGAATACTCAATAGAAATTTGATACTGTGATCAAGCCTGTCTGACAGCATATCTCTGAATATAATATTAAATAACTGTATGTGAGACCAAGTCTATCTGATGGGATAACTCATAAATCAATGGAACTATTTGAGTTCCTCACAATGATAAATGACTGTATCTGACAGTCCTTATTTCTGAAGACTGATTCTAAAACTGAGACTGAATTTGAAACTAAAACTGTGGGAAGTAGTCACTTAACCAACATGCCCCAACCTACCATATGTGGGGTCCAACTTGTGCCCCAGTTGGAAGGGTGTTATTACCGCGCCATTGGTAAAGACAACTCTATGTGACCCTTATCTAGCAGGTCCTCAAACGAGAATGGTGGAGCCCTTATCTAGCAGGTCAAGCCACCTCATCTACCCTCATCTAGCAGGTATAATATCTCTTATCCACCCTCAACTAACAGGTGTGATGTCTCAACCTATGCTGGCTACGTAGTTCTGGAGCATAAGGATTGCTTCTAAGAATCACACCTTCTACTAGTAGGTGAGTTCCCATCCTTGAGCTCGCTCGGTGCTAGTTTTTACTCCCAACTGAAAGACTGAGAACTGAATTCTTAACTGAACACTGGCTGAACTGAATCTGATACTGATCATATTACTCAAAAGGTCTGACTTAGTTACGCTGAGATCACTTGGTTTCGTGTCTGACAGAAAAGATATCGAATCATGGTATTTGACTGATGATACAGATCTTGAATATATTACTTGAATCGCTTCTGAAATTAGGATTAAATCACTTGAATACTATTAGAACGAAGCTGATTACAGGTCTGAGACTAGATTACTAGCGATATGGAGATTACAGAGATAACTGAGATTACTGAGCTTTATTAAGCTTCGCACTTATATGAGGATACAGAGTTCTATAGTTCATTGAGTTCTGAGAATTATGGCTTGATTGGGATTATTGAGAAACTGACACGGGCTCTAGACAACAGCTTTAGTTTCGGGTATAAATACCCCCAGGACTCGATAACATAAAAGTAAGACATAATCATTATTTATCATAAATCATTCATGCATCATCACGGTCATCCATTCATCAGTACAATCATTCATTCATCATTACAAGCATTCATTCATCATTACAAGCATTCATGTATCATCACAATCGTTAAAGCATCACTTCAAGTAGTTGGGCATCATAACATACTTTCCCTCTCAAGATCCTTAGGACATCGCATTAAGCATTTAGGAAACATAGACCTCTATTCATCATTACAACTGCAAAAGGGTCACTCCAAACCTTTAAGGATCATCAACATCGGTTCACCATCATATACTAGCCTAAGGAAGACATGCTATTAGATTATACCCCATTCAATGAGATCTTACATCAAGTACTTCATACCTATATTGGTCTTCTCATGTATTTGGATATCACTTCATTTGGGGAAAACTTCATACTAATACGTCACTATTTACTTGCTAACCACTTGACATGTATTAAAAGCTTAGCATATATCAAAGAGTACAAAATTTGGAAATTTACAACCATCATATCTCGACTCGTTCACTAGGGTCTTTCAACGACCACTAGACACGACCGATTTTATACCTACTTGGGGATTTCATGCTATCTTGGCACATTTCACTCACTAAGGCATTTTATCAAACACTAGGTATGCATAGACTAGCTCACAATTTGGGGTTTCCTATTCAATATACTATAGTGGCCCTTATGCTTCACCTAAGCTCTTTATCAAACCTATGGGGAACGTTATTCACTTATTCAATCATTTTTATACCCAAAAGTCATGAACACATCACATGGAGAAACAACTTCAAGAGGGTCTATCACAAATATCACATGGATTCCACATACTAGATTTAAAGCTCATAAATTTTGTAGGCAAACATAAATTAAAACTCAACAACACATTAAACATCCATATCAACTTATACAAATCATTTACAACTCATAAACATAAAAATCTTTTAGTTTTAAAAAGGGTTCTTGAGCTTCTTGGATGAAAGGGACCTAAGAATCAACATTTACATACCTTAATCTTTGAAATTAGATGAACTTTAGTGCTTGAAACTTTATCCACACTTTAAATAAATAAATTCTTGAAGCCCTCACTGTGAGGAACTTGATTCTTGCAGAAACCTTGAAGAATTTATGGATGAATTTTGCAAGATTAGGGTTCTTGAATGAAACCCTAGATATTCTTGAGAGAATTGGAAAAGAAAATGATGGAATTAGGGTTTGAATGAGGGTTCCTCATATTTATAGAGGCTAAAAAAGGTGAAAATGACCAAAATACCCTTGCAAAAATGTTCTTGAATTGCTGGAAAAAGGTCGTCAGAAACGTGATAGCCCGTCAGAAACGTCATCACCGTTTTCCAGCTTGACATGCTGGAGTAAAATGGACATAACTCCTTGCCCCGATATCGGATTTAGGCGAAATTGGTATCGTTGGAAAGCTAATTCAAAGATATTTCATTTAATATATAGAAATCCACCCAGTTCTCCATATACAACGAGTTATGGTCGATTTAAATTGATCCAAATTTTGACGGTCACTAAAACTTCAATGATAGGAAAGTTTTCAACTCGTTCATGAGTTAGGGGACCTCTATGATCTTAATTCATGCTCAAATAGATTCCCACACAATTCAAATTATTTCATACTTGGGAGGATATTTCTTAAACATTTTGACTTGGATTTTTTCTTTACCAAATACGCTCAAGGCTCTGACTGGAAGAGGATTTTGCGGGGCATTACATTATCTCCCCCTTGAGAACATTCATCCTCAAATATCGTTTGATAGAATGAGAATACAGATCAACAAAACTTACTCAAGAAATGGAAATATCTCAGATCAGGACTACTCAACTGGAATGACAGACATATAGAGTTCTCACACTGGGCATGCATATATGATTCATGGAATACTCGACTGATGATACTCATAGCTGAATTCTCATAATACACATGCATATCTGATGCATGGACTCATAAATGGGATGATCTCATGAATACACGACTGAACACATGCTGACAAGCTGAACTCTTTCTACTAAATACGCTTATCTAATGCATGAATGTCGGGTTAAGCTGACTTTTGAAAGCACGACTTGACAATGCAACAATGATTGATGCTAACTTTATAAGGAAAATCTAAACATACATCGAGATAAATCTAATGGCATGCAATATCATAATACCAAGGGGTATCCCCCCCTTGGGACTCTATGTCCCTCTAAACACACTTTGCTAAAATACTGGATCGGTGCGTGGGGCACCTACAGACTAGGTCATAATTGACCGATCAAAATCTGAAACTTAGGCATGACTCATGCTAACATATAAGCTTAAAATCAGAGCAAAGGATCTATCAATGCATAACATAAAGATGAAGGGCTCATAACATACTCGGGTCAATTTCAGGGGATCTTTCCCGATCAAGGCGAGCCTGAAGTGCTTACAATCTATTATGAGCTGAAGGAAGACTCTGCTGACTTCGGGGACCTGGCTTAGGATAGTCTCAAACTTTGTGACCGGTCTCGCCACATCCAAAGCACACATCACTATCGGCTCTACATACACCCTTATGATTCTTACCACATTCTTCACACAATGGGTAGGTACGAACACCACTAGTACTACTCTGGGCTTTGGAGCTTGGCTCTCCTTCAAATCTAAAACCCCCAAACGTAGGTGCGAGTACACTAGCTGAACACGGAGCGCGAACTAAAAATCTACGACCATACTGAGAACTACTACCACCTTGAGACCTTGACTGCGAGAAACCACGACTATCTTTCTTGGCTTTCTTACTCAGTCTCCCTCTCTCCTTCATCTTATCTGCCTCAATCTGTTATGCATGAATCATTAGCCTAGAAAGATCCATATCTCTATTAAGCATGGCAGCTCTACACTCTTTCAACACATCACTTGATACCCTAGTCAAAACTTACTCATACCCGTTCTAGGGTCAGCTATAAAGTGGGGAGCATACTTAGCTAATTTGTTAAACTTAAGACAATACTCTTTCACTGTCATAGAGCCTTGCCTTAGGTTCATAAACTCTTCTACCTTAGCTTCTCTCATTTCTAGTGGGAAAAACCTATCTAGAAAGGCATTCTGAAACTCTAGCCAATTCACGGAAGCAGCATTCTCCCCTCTACTTTTCTTCCACATCACTACCCAATCATGAGCAATATCTTTCAACCTATAAGATGCTAACTCAACACTCTCCTTCTCTGACACATGCATAATCTGGGTGATATTCTTCACCTCCTCAAGAAATAATTGTGGATCCTCACCTACTACTGATTCATTTTCATGAAGCTTCTAATCTTAGCTGTAACAGAATTCCCATCTTGCTGATGTGGGACTGCAGCCTGACGGTTGCCATGAACATTAGTCTCCGCCTGGGCTAGCGCCTGGAAAGCTACCCGAAACTCTTCATGTGACGCACTCTTATTTTTAGCATCTACTGGCTGAGGGGGCTGATCATCAACCCTATCGACAAAGTCTCTGCGAGAAGGCATACTCTGTAAATGAAAGAATGAAGTGGATTAGACTGAGGATCAATTTGAGCTCATGCTCACTCGCATGAAATGATCACTGAAAAAAGAGAAACTGCTCCTAACAACATCATGTAGCCTCTTGTACATAAATGTGGCACGTTACACACCCATGTACAAGACTCTACTAGATGTGGCTTTTCAAACTCCCTAGGATACTCTTGAACGTTAAGCTCTGATACCAAGTTTGTAACGCCCTAAAATTTAAACTCGAGATGTCACACGGTGATTATGGACCTGAAGGAACACAAGCTAACCCTTTTCTGATATCTATACCTGTACACTGGATAATATCTAAAAAAAATATGAAAAATTGCCATAAGGTTCAACACATCTATACATACTCAAAACTAAAAACTGAATACTAATACATCCGTCTGAAAATCCTCTAACTATCTGAATTGTGGAGTTGATGAGACATGTGCCTAACTAACCCCGTCAACAGAACATAAATAAAGTCTGAAATAATAGTAGTAAACTGAGACTCGTCATTAAAAGAAGAGGACTCACTGCTACTGTTGCTGACTGGGACCAAATTACTGAGGATAAACTGGATCCTGTGCCTCTGAACCTATGGTGTCAAATAAAACACCATAGCGCAAATGCGTCAGTACAAAAATGTACCGAGTATGTAGACGGGGTAGGCTAATGCAAGAGTTCATGCATGCATAATATCTAAACTGAATAATCATAAAAATCCCGTATGAGAACATAAACATGAATGCACAGAACATAAACACAATTATCACAACTCTAGATACTGAAACTTAGATACCACTTTACTGCAGAATGAACTCACTACAGACACTGAGATACTGAATCACTGACTCATCTGATACTGATAAATGAGGATCTGGATGTGCTTATATCAATGACTGAATTCTTGGACTTATTGCTTTCGACTTACAGGATTAGAGATCAACCTTTCTAACAGATAATTTTGAAAGCTTTATCAATGATAATAAATATGATTATATCTAAATCTGACAACAAGAATACTCAATAGAAATTTGATACTATGATTAAGCCTGTCTGACAGCATATCTCTGAATATAATATCAAATAACTGTATGTGAGACAAAGTCTATCTGATGGGATTACCTATAAATCAATGGAACTATTTGAGTTCCTCACAAAGATAGATGACTGTATCTGAAAGTCCTAATTTCTGAAAAGTGATTCTGAAACTGAAACTGCGGGAAGTAGTCACTTAACCAACATGCCCCGACCTACCATATGTGGGGTCCAACCTGTGCCCCAGTTGGAAGGGTGTCATTACCGTGCCACTGGTAAAGAAAACTCTGTGTGACCCTCACCTAGCAGGTCCTCAAATGAGAATGGTGGAGCCCTCATCTAGCAAGTCAAGCCACCTCATCTAGCAGGTATGATGTCTCTCATCCACCCTCAACTAACAGATCTGATGTCTCAACCTAACCTGGTTACGTAGTTCTGGAGCACAAGGAATGCTTCTAAGAATCAAACCCTCTTCTAGTAGGTGAGTTCCTATCCTTGAGCTCGCTCAGTGCTAGTTTCTACTCCCAACTGAAAGACTCAAAACTAAATTCTCAACTGAACACTGGCTGAACTGAATCAGACACTAATTACATTACTCAAAAGGTCTAACTGAGTTACGCTGAGATTACTTGGTTCTGTATAAGACAAAAAAGATATCGAATCATAGTATCTGACTGATGATACAGAGCTTGAATAGATTACTTGAATTGCTTCTGAGATTAGGATTGAATCACTTGAATACTATTAGAATGGAGCTGATTATAGGTCTGAGACCAGGTTACTAGCGATATGGAGATTACAGAGATAATTGAGATTACTGAGCTTTATTAAGCTTCGTACTTGTCTGAGGATATAGAGTTCTATAGTTCATTGAGTTTTGAGAATCATGGCTCGATTGGAATTATCAAGAAACTGACACGAGCTCTAGGCAACAACTTTATTTTCGGTCATAAATACCCCCATGACTCGATAATATGAAAGAAAGAAATAATCATTAGTTATCATAAATCATTCATGCATCATCACGGTCATCGATTCATCACTACAATCATTCATTCATCATTACAAGCATTCATTCATCATTACAAGCATTCATGTATCATCACAATCGTTAAAGCATCACTTCAAGTAGTTGGGCATTATAACATACTTCCCTTCTCAAGATTCTTAGGACATCGCATTAAGCATTTAGGAAACATAGATCTCTATTCATCATCACAACCGCAAAAGGGTCACTCTAAACCTTTAAGGATCATCAACATCGGTTCACCATCATATACTAGCCTAGGAAAGATATGTTATTAGATTATACCCCATTCAACGAAATCTTACATCAAGTACTTCATACCTATATCGGTCTTGTCATGTATTTGGATATCACTTGATTTGGGGGAAACTTCATACTAACACGTTACTATTTACTTACTAACCACTTGACATGTAATAAAAGCTTAGCATATATCAAAGAGCACAAAATCGGGGAATTTAAAACCATCATATCTCGACTTATTCACTAGGGTCTTTCAATGACCACTAGACACGACCGCTTTTACACCTACTTGGGGATTTCATGCTATCTTGGCACATTTCACTCACTAAGGCATTTTATCAAACACTAGGCATGCATGGACTAGGTCACAATTTGGGGTTTCCTATTCAACATACTATAGTGGCCCTAATGCTTCACCTAAGCTCTTTATCAAACCTATGGGGAACGTTCTTCACTTATTCAATCATTTTTACACCCAAAAGTCATGAACACATCACATGGAAAAACAACTTCAAGAGGGTCTATCACAAACATTACATGAATTCCACATACTAGGGTCAAAGCCCATAAATTTTATAGGCAAACATAAATCAAAACTCAACAACACATTAAACATCTATTTCAACTCATCCAAACCATTCACAACTCATAAACATAAAAATCTTTTGGTTTTAAAAAGGGTTCTTGAGCTTCTTGGATGAAAGGGACCAAAGAATCAACATCTACATACCTTAACCTTTGAAATTAGATGAACTTTAGAGCTTGAAACTTTATCCACACTTGAAATAAATAAATTCTTGAATCCCACACTATGAGGAACTTGATTCTTGCAGAAACCTTGAAGAATTTATGGATGAATTTTGGAAGATTAGGGTTCTTGAATGAAACCCTAGATATTCTTGAGAGAATTGGAAAAGAAAATGATGGAATTAGGGTTTGAATGAGGGTTCCTCATATTTATAGAGGCTCAAAAAGGTGGAAAATGACTAAAATACCCTTGCAAAAATGCCCTTGAATTACTGGAAAAATATACTTGAGGCCATCCGTGACAGGCCATCAGGTCCGTGATAGGCCGTCATGAATGGTCGTCACAAAAGGGGTCCAAATTCTTGATTTTCTGCCAAGGGCTAAAGACGTCGTCAGAATGTAACGACGTCATCAAAAAGGTTGTCAGAAATGTGATAGCCTGTCGGAAACGTCGTCACCGTTTTCCAGCTTAACATGCTGGAGTAAAATAGGCATAACTCTTTGCTCCGATATCGGATTTAGGTGAAATTGGTATCATTGGAATGCTAATTCAAAGATCTTTAATTTGATATATAGAAATCCATCCAGTTCTTCATATTCAACGAGTTATGGTCGATTTAAATTGATTCAAATTTTGACGGTCACTAAAACTTAAATGATAGGAATATTTTCAACTCGTTCATGAGTTAGGGGACCTCTATGATCTTAATTCATACTCAAATAGATTCCCACACGATTCAAAGTATTTCATACTTGGGATGATATTTCTGAAATATTTTGACTCAGATTTTTGCTTTACCAAATACGCTCTAAGGCTCTGACTGGAAGAGGATTTTGTGGGGCATTACATTATCTCCCCTTTGAGAACATTCATCCTCGAATGTCATTTGATAGATTGAGAATACGAATCAAAAAAACTTACTACTCAAGAAATGGAAACATCTCAGATCAGGACAACACAACTAGAATGACTAACATATAGAGTTCTCACACTGGGCATGCATATATGATGCATAGAATACTCGACTGATGAAACTCATAGCTGAATTCTCATAATACACATGCATATCTGATGCATGGAATCATAACTGGGATAATCTTATGAATACACGACTGAACACACGCTGACAAGCTGAACTCTTTCTACTAAATGCACATATCTAATACATGATTGTCCGGCTAAGCTGACTTTGGAAAGCTCGACTTGACAATGCAACAATAATTGATGCTAACTTTATAAGGAATATAGGAACATGCATTGAGATGAATCTAATTGGCATGAAACATCATAATACCATGGGGTATCTCCCCCTTAGGACTCTATGTCCCTCTAAACACATCGCTAAAATACTGAAGTGGTGCATGAGGCACCTATAGAGTGGGTCATAATTGACTCATGCTAACATATAAGCTCAAAATGAGAGCAAAGAATCTATCAATGCATAACATAAAAATGAAGGGCTCATAACATACCCGGGTTAATTTCAGGGGATTTTTCTCGATTAAGGCGAGCCTGAAGTGCATACAATCAATTATGAGCTAAAGAAAGACTATGCTGACTTCGGAGACTTGGCTTAGGAAATCTCAAACTTTGTGACCGGCCTCGCCACATCCAAAGAACACATCACTGCCGACTCTACATACACCCTTATGATTCTTACCACATTCTTCACACAACGGGTAGGTACGAACACCACTAGTACTATTCTGGGCTTTGGAGCTTGGCTCTCCCTCAAATCTGACACCCCTAAAAGTAGGTGTGAGTACACTAGCTGAAGATGGAGCTGGAACTAAAAATCTATGACCATACTGAGAACTACTACCACCTTAAGACCCTGACTGCAAGAAACCACAACTACCTGTCTTGGCTTTCTTACTCACTCTCCCTTTCTCTTTCATCTTATCTGCCTCAATCTGTTGTGCATGAATCATTAGCCTAGAAAGATCCATATCTCGATTAAGCATGGAAGCTCTACACTTTTTCAACACTTCACTTGATACCCCAGTCAAAAACTTACTCATACCCGCAATAGGGTCAGCTATCAAGTCGGGAGCATACTTAGCTAATTGGTTAAACTTAAGACAATACTCTTTCACTGCCATGGAGCCTTGCCTTAGGTTCATAAATTCTTCTACCTTAGTTTCTCTCATTTTTAGCGGGAAAAACCTATATAGAAAAGCACTCCAAAACTCTAGCCAAGTCACAGGAGCTGCATTCTCTTTTCTTCTTTTCTCCTAAATCACTACCCAATCATGAGCAATATCTTTCAACCTATAAGATGTTAAATCAACACTCTCCTTCTCGAATACATGCATAATCTGGGTGATCTTCTTCACCTCCTCAAGAAATAACTGCGGATCCTCACCTAATACTAACCCAAAGAATTTGAGCGGGTTCATTTTCATGAAGCTTCTAATCCTGGCTGTGGCAGAATTCCCATCTTACTGAGGTGGGACTGTATCCTGATGGTTGCCATAAACATTAGTCACCGCATGGGATAGCACCTGGAAAGCTGCCCAAAACTTTGCATGTGACACACTCTCATTTTTAGGATCTACTGGCTGAGGGGGATGATCATCAATCCTATGGACAAAGTCTCTACGAGGAGGCATACTCTGTAAATGAAAGAATGAAGTGGATTAGACTGAGGATCAACTTGTGCTCATGCTCACTCGCACGAAATGATCACTGAAAGAAGAGGAACTGCTCCTAAGAACATCCTGGAGCCTCTTGTACATAAATGTAGCGCGCTACATACCCATGTACAAGACTCTACTAGATGCGGCTTTTCAGACTCCCTAGGATACTCTTGAACCTTAGGCTATGATACCAAGTTTGTAACGCCCCGAGATCCTATCCCGAGACGTCACACGGTGCTTAAGGACCCGAAGGACCACAAGATAACCCTTTTTTGATATCTGTACCTGTACACTGCATAATATCTAAAAAATACGGAAATGTTCCATATGGTTCAACACATCTATACATACTCAAAACTGAAAATTGAATACTAATACATCCATCTGAAAAGCTTTTAACTGTCTGAACTATGAAGTTGATGGGACATGTAACTCCATCAAAAGATAATAAACAAAGTCTAAAACAATAGTAGTAAATTGAGACTCGTCCTTATAAAGAAGAGGACTCACTGCTACTGCTGCTGACTGGGACCAAACTGCTGAGGATAAACTGGACTCTATGTCTCTGAACCTATGGTGTCAAATAAAACACCATAGCGCAAATACGTTAGTACAAAAATGTACCTAGTGTGTAGATGGGGTAGGCTAATGCAACGGTTCATGCATGCACAATATCTAAACTAAATAATGATGAAAATGCCGCATGAGAACACATATATGAATGCACAAAACATGAACACAATTATCACAACTCTAGATACTGAAACTCAGATACCACTTTACTGCATATTTAACTCACTACTGATACTGAGATACTGAATCACTGACTCATCTAATACTAATAACTGAGGATCTGGATGTGCTTACATCAATGACTGAATTCTTGGACTTACTGCTTTTGACTGACAGGATTAGAGATTAACCTTTCTAACAGATGATTTCGAAAGCTTTATCAATGATAAGAAATATGATTATCTGAATCTGACAACAAGAATACTTAATAGAAATTCAATACTGTGATCAAGCCTGTCTGACAGCATATACCTGAATATAATATCAAATAACCGTATGTGAGACCAAGTTTATCTGATGGGATGGCCCTTAAATTAATGGAACAATCTGACTTTATCATAATGATAGATAGCTGTATCTGACAATCCTGATTTCTGAAGACTGATTCTGAAATTGAGACTGAATCTGAAACTGAAATTGTAGGAAGTAGTCACTTAACTGACATGCCCTGACCTACAACATGTGGGGTCTAACCTATGCCCTAGTTGGAAGGGTGTCATTACTAGTAAAGACAACTCTATGTGACCCTCATCTAGCAGGTCCTCAAACGAGAATGGTGGAGCCCTCATCTAGCAGGTCAATCCACCTGATCTACCCTTATCTAGCAGGTATGATGTCTCTCATCCACCCTCAACTAACAGGTGTGATGTCTCAACCTACGCTGGCTACATAGTTCTAGAGCACAAGGATTGCTTTTAAGAATCATACCCTCTACTAGTAGGTGAGTTCCCAACCTTAAGCTCGCTCGGTGCTAGTTTCTACTCCCAACTGAAAGACTCAGAACTGAATTCTCAACTGAACACTGGCTGAACTGAATTTGACATTGATCATATTACTCAAAAGGTCCGACAGAGTTACACTGAGATTAATTGGTTCTGTATCTAATGGAAAAGATATCAAATCATGGTATCTGACTGACGATACAGAGTTTGAATAAATTACTCGAATCGCTTCTGAGATTAGCATTGAATCACTTGAATACTATTAGATCTGAGTTAATTACAGGTTTGAGGCTAGATTACTAGAGATATAGAGATTACACATATAACTGAGATTTCTGAGCTTTATTAAGCTTCGCACTTGTCTGAGGATACAAAATTCTATAGTTCACTGAGTTCTGAGAATCATGGCTCGATTGGAATTATCGAGAAACTGGCACGGGCTCTAGACAACAAGTTTATTTTTGGGTATAAATACCCCCAGAACTCGAAAACATAAAAGTAAGACATAATCATTATTTATTACAAATCATTCATGCATCATTACGGTCATCCATTCATCACTACAATCATTCATTCATCATTACAAGCATTCATTCATCATTATAATCATTCATGTATCATCACAATCGTTAAAGCATCACTTCAAGTAGTTGGGCATCATAACATACTTTTCCTCTCAAGATCCTTAGGACATCATATTAAGCATTTAGGAAACATAAACCTCTATTCATCATCACAACTGCAAAAGGGTCACTCCAAACCTTTAAGGATTATCAACATCGATTCACCATCATATACTAAACTAGGAAAGACATGTTATTAGATTATACCCCATTCAACGAAATCTTACATCAAGTACTTCATACCTATATCGGTCTTGTCATGTATTTGGATATCACTTAATTTAGGGGAAACTTCATACTAACACGTCACTATTTACTTGCTAACCACTTGACATGTATGAAAAGCTTAGCATATATCAAAGAGCACAAAATAGGGAAATTTACAACCATCATATCTCGACTTGTTCACTAGGGTCTTTCAACGACCACTAGACACGACCGATTTTACACCTACTTGGGGATTTCATGCTATCTTGGCACATTTCACTCACTAAGGCATTTTATTAAACACTAGGCATGCATGGACTAGCTCACAATTTGGGGTTTCCTATTCAACATACTATAATGACCCTTATGCTTCATCTAAGATCTTTATCAAACCTATGAGGAACGTTCTTATCTTATTCAATCATATTTACACCCAAAAGTCATGAACACATCACATGG
>NC_061122.1:56458342-56463680 GCF_002878395.1 Capsicum annuum
CCCTAGATATTCTTGAGAGAATTGGAAAAGAAAATGATGGAATTAGGGTTTGAATGAGGATTCCTCATATTTATAGAGGCTCAAAAAAGGTGGGAAATGATCAAAATATCCTTGCAAAAATGCCCTTGAATTTCTGGAAAAATATACTTGACCCCATCTGTGACAGGCTGTTAGGTCCGTGATAGTCCGTCATGAATGGTCATCACAAAAGAGGTTTAAATTCTTAATTTTCTGCCCAGGGCTGACGAAGTCGTCAGAAATGTCGTCAGAATGTGACGACGTCGTCAAAAAGGTTATCAGAAACATGATAGCCCATCAGAAACGTCGTCACCATTTTCTATCTTGACATGCTGGGGTAAAATGGGTATAATTCTTTGCTCCGATATCGGATTTAGGCAAAATTGGTATCGTTGGAAAGCTAATTCAAAGATCTTTCATTAGATATATAGAAATCCACCTAGTTATTCATATACAATGAGATATGGTTGATTTAAATTGACCCAAATTTCGACGGTTACTAAAACTTGAACAATAGGAAAGTTTTCAACTCGTTCATGAGTTAGGGGACCTCTGTGATCTTAATTCATTCTAAAATAGATTCACATATGATTCAAAGTATTTCATACTTGGGAGGATATTTCTGAAACATTTTGACTTAGATTTTTGCTTTACCAAATACGCTCTAAGGCTCAGACTGGAAGAAGATTTTGCGGGGCATTACATTTTCTCCCCCTTGAGAATATTCGTCCTCGAATGTCGTTTGATAGACTGAGAATACGGATCAAAGAAACTTACTCAAGAAATGGTAACATCTTAGATCAGGACTACGCAACTGGAATGACTGACATATAGAGTTCTCACACTGGGGATGCATATATGATTCATGTAATACTCGACTGATGATACTCACAGCTGAATTCTCATAATACACATGCATATCTGATGCATGGACTCATAACTGGGATGATCTCATAAATACATGACTGAACACACGCTGAAAAGTTGAACTCTTTCTACTAAATGCACATATCTAATGCATGAATGTCTTACTAAGCTGACTTTTGAAAGCACGACTTGACAGTGCAACAATGATTGATGCTAACTTTATAAGGAAAATCAGAACATGCATCGAGATGAATCTAATGGCATGCAACATCATAATACCATGGGGTATCTCCCCCTAGGGACTCTATGTCCCTCTAAACACACTTTGCTAAAATACTGAAGCGATGCGCGGGGTACCTATAGACTAGGTCATAATTGACCTATCAAGATCTGAAACTTATGCGTGACTCATGCTAACATATAAGCTCAAATTAGAGCAAAGGATCTATCAATGCATAACATAAAGATGAAGGGCTCATAACATACTCGGGTCAATTTCAGGTGATCTTTCCCGATCAAGGCGAGCCTGAAGTGCTTACAATCTATTATGAGTTGAAGGAAGACTATGCTGACTTCGGGGACCTGGCTTAAGATAGTCTCGAACTTTGTGACTGACCTCACCACATCCAAAGCACACATCACTACCGGCTCTACATACACCCTTATGATTCTTACCACATTCTTCACACAACGGGTAGGTACGAACACCACTAGTACTACTCTAGGCTTTAGAGCTTGGCTCTCCCTCAAATCTGACACCCCCAAACGTAAGTGCGAGTACACTAGCTGAAGATGGAGCTGGAACTAAAAATCTCCGACCATACTGAGAACTACTACCACCTTGAGACCCTGACTGCGACAAACCACGACTACTTGTCTTGGCTTTCTTACTCACTCTCCTTCTCTTTTTCATCTTATCTTTCTCAATCTATTGCGCATGAATTATTAGCCTAAAAAGATCCATATCTCTATTAAGCATGGCAGCTCTACACTCTTTTAACACATCCCTTGATACCTCAGTCAAAAACTTACTCATACCCACACTAGGGTTAGATATCAAGTTGGGAGCATACTTAGCTAATTGGTTAAACTTAAGACATTACTCTTTCACTGTCATGAAGCCTTGTCTTAGGTTCATAAACTCTTCTACCTTAGCTTCTCTCATTTCTAGCGGGAAAAACCTATCTAGAAAGGTACTCTGAAACTCTAGCCAAGTTACGGGAGTTGCATTCTCCCCTCTACTTTTCTCCCACATCACTACCCAATCATGAGCAATATCTTTCAACCTATAAGATGCTAACTCAGCACTCTCCTTCTCTGACACATGCATAATCTAGGTGATCTTCTTCACCTTCCCAAGAAACAACTGTGGATCCTCACCTACTACTGACCCAAAGAATTTGGGCGGGTTCATTTTTATGATGCTTCTAATCCTGGCCGCGTCAAAATTCCTATTTTGCTGAGGTGGGCTACAGCCTAACGATTTCTATAAACATTAGTCACCGCCTGGGCTAGCGCCTGGAAAGCTGCCTAAAATCTGCATGTAACACACTCTCATTTTCAGGATCTACTGGCTGAGGAGGCTGATCATTAACCCTATGGACAAAGTCTTTGCGAGGAGGCATACTCTGTAAATGAAAGAATAAAGTGGATTAGACTGAGGACCAACTTGAACTCATGCTCACTCGCACGAAATGATCACTGAAAGAAGAGGAACTACTCCTACCAACATCCTGTAGCCTCTTGTACATAAATATGGCACGCTACATACCCATGTACAAGACTCTACTAAATACGGCTTTTCAGACTCCCTAGGATACTCTTGAACCTTAGGCTCTGATACTAAGTTTGTAACGCCCAGAGATACTATCCCGAGATGTCACACGGTGCTTATGGACACGAACGACAACAAGCTAACCCTTTTTTGATCTTTGTACCTGTACACTGCATAATATCTAAAAAATGCAAGAACTTGTCATAAGATTCAACACATCTATACATAGTCAAAACTGAAAATGAAATACTAATACATCCGTCTGAAAAGCCTCTAACTGTCTGAACTGTGGAGTTGATGGGATATGTCTCCAACTAACTCTTTCAACAAAAAATAAACAAAGTCTGAAATAATAGTAGTAAACTGAGACTCGTTCTCAAAAGAAGAGGACTCACTGCTACTGCTGCTGACTGGGACCAAACTGCTGAGGATAAACTGGACTCTATGTCTCTGAACCTATGGTGTCAAATAAAA
Source organism: Capsicum annuum (assembly GCF_002878395.1). Lineage (NCBI taxonomy): Eukaryota > Viridiplantae > Streptophyta > Magnoliopsida > Solanales > Solanaceae > Capsicum > Capsicum annuum. The sequence goes on from NC_061122.1 coordinate 56,461,476, forward strand.
CACCATAGCACAAATGCGTCAGTACAAAAATATACTGAGTATGTGGATGGGGTAGGCTAATGCAAAAGTTCATGCATGCACAATATCTAATTGAATAATGATGAAAATGCCGCATGAGAACACATACATGAATGTACAGAATATGAACACAATTATCGCAACTCTAGATACTGAAACTCAAATACCACTTTACTACAGACTGAACTCACCACTGACACTGAGATACTAAATCACTGACTCATTTGATATTGATAACTGAGGATCTAGATGTGCTTACATCAATGACTAAATTCTTGGACTTACTGCTTTCGACTGACATGATTAGAGATCAACCTTTCTAACAGATAATTTCGAAAGCTTTATCAATGATAGAAAATATGATTATATCTGAATCTGACAACAAGAATACTCAATAGAAATTTAATATTGTGATCACGCCTCTCTGACAGCATATCTCTGAATATAATATCAAATAACTGTATGTGAGACCATGCCTATCTGATGGGATGGCCCATAAATTAATGGAACTATCCGAGTTCCTCACAATGATAGATGACTGTATCTGACAGTCCTGATTTCTGAAGACTGATTTTGAAACAGAGACTGAATCTGAAACTGAAACTGAAACTGTGGAAAATAGTCACTTAATCGACATGCCCCGACCTACCACATGTGGGGTCCAACCTGTGCCTCAGTTGGAAGGGTGTCATTACCGCGCCACTGGTAAAGACAACTTTATGTAACCCTCATTCAGCAGGTCCTCAAACGAGAATGGTGGAGCCCTCATCTAGCAGGTCAAGCCACCTCATCTACCCTCATCTAGCAGGTATAATATCTCTCATCCACCCTCAACTAACAGGTGTGATATCTCAACCTATGCTGGCTACGTAGTTCTGGAGCACAAGGATTGCTTCTAAGAATCACACCCTTTACTAGTAGATGAGTTCCCATCCTTGAGCTCGCTCGGTGCTAGTTTTTACTCCCAACTGAAAGACTCAGAACTGAATTCTGAACTGAACAATGGTTGAACTGAATCTGACACTGATCATATTACTTAAAAGGTCTGACTGAGTTACGTTGAGATCACTTGGTTCCATATTTGACCAAAAAGATATCGAATCATGGTATCTGACTGACGATACAGAGCTTGAAAAGATTACACGAATCGCTTCTGAGATTAGGATTAAATCACTTGAATACTATTAGAACTGAGCTGATTACAGGTCTGAGGCTAGATGACTAGCGATATAGAGATTACAGAGATAACTGAGATTACTGAGCTTTATTAAGCTTCACACTTGTCTGAGGATAAAGAGTTCTATAGTTCACTGAGTTCTGAGAATCATGGCTCGATTGGAATTATCGAGAAACTGACACGGGCTCTAGACAACAACTTTATTTTTAGGTATAAATACCCCAGGACTCGATAACATAAAAGTAAGACATAATCATTATTTATCACAAATCATTCATGTATCATCACGGTCATCCATTCATTAGTACAATCATTCATTCTTCATTACAAGCATTCATTCATCACTACAATCATTCATGTATCATCACAATCGTTAAAGCATCACTTCAAGTAGTTGGGCATCATAACATACTTTCTCTCTCAAGATTTTTAGGACATCGCATTAAGCATTTAGGAAACATAGACTTCTATTCATCATCACAACCGCAAAAGGGTCACTCCAAACCTTTAAGGATATACTAGCCTAGGGAAGACATGCTATTAGATTATAGCCCATTTAACGAGATCTTACATCAAGTACTTCATACCTATATCGGTCTTGTCATGTATTTGGATATCACTTGATTTGGGGGAAACTTCATACTAACACGTCACTATTTACTTGCTAACCACTTGACATGTATTAAAAGCTTAGCATATATCAAAGAGCATAAAATAGGGAAATTTACAACCATCATATCTCGACTTGTTCACTAGGGTCTTTCAACGACCATTAGACACGACCGATTTTACACCTACTTGGGGATTTCATGCTATCTTGGCACATTTCACTCACTAAGGCATTTTATCAAACACTAGGCATGAATGGACTAGCTCACAATTTGGGGTTTCCTATTCAACATACTATAATGACCTTTATACTTTATCTAAGCTCTTTATCAAACCTATGAGGAACGTTCTTCACTTATTCAATCATATTTACACCCAAAAGTCATGAACACATCACATGG
>NC_061122.1:56466680-56580936 GCF_002878395.1 Capsicum annuum
CCCTAGATATTCTTGAGAGAATTGGAAAAGAAAATGATGGAATTAGGATTTGAATGAGGATTCCTCATATTTATAAAGGCTCAAAAAAGGTGGGAAATGATCAAAATATCCTTGCAAAAATGCCTTTGAATTGTTGGACAAATATACTTGGCGCCATCCGTGATAGTCCGTCATGAATGGTCGTCACAAAAGGGGTCCAAATTCTTGATTTTCTGCCCAGGGCTAACAACGTCATCAGAAATATCGTCAGAATCTGACGATGTCATCAAAAAGGTCATCAGAAACGTTATAGCCTGTCAGAAACATCGTCACCGTTTTTCAATTTGACATGCTGGAGTAAAATGGACATAACTCTTTGCTCCGATATCGGATTTAGGCGAAATTGATATCGTTGGAAAGCTAATTCAAAGATCTTTCATTTGATATATAGAAAGCCACCCAGTTCTTCATATACAACGAGTTATGCACGATTTAAGTTTACCCAAATTTTGACGGTTACTAAAACTTGAACGATAGGAAAGTTTTCAACTCGTTCATGAGTTAGAGGACCTGTATGATCTTAATTCATACTCAAATAGATTCCCACACGATTCAAAGTATTTCATACTTGGGAGGATATTTTTGAAACATTTTGACTCGGATTTTCACTTTACCAAATACGCTCTAAGGCTCAGACTGATAGAGGATTTTGCGGGGCATTACACTATTTTTAGTTCTTTTTATCAATTTTATACTCATCCTATTTTTAGCATTTTTTTCCACGCTATTTTAAAATCATATTGGCACAAGTATGAACGTTTAACCAGAAGAAAAAAACTCATTCTTTTTTTTCCTATTTTATCGACAAAAACCTTTCCAAAATAAAATTTTTATTAAATATTTCCTTTTATTATATACTTTAGAACTTCCTTTTTAAATATATTTTTATTTACTATATATATTAGAATAGACAAGGTTTTACCATAAATATATTTGATTAATTTTTAACTTTTAAAAATAATTAATATTTTATTATAAATATATTTAATTAATTTTTAACTTTTAAATATTAAAAAAATAATAAAATAATGATTTTGTCTAAAATAAAGATTTTTAGTAAAAAATAAAAAATTTAAATTATTTTTTTAATAGTATTTGTACTTTTAATATATTATAGATTATAGATATAAATATAGATTTAAATTATAGATATAAATATAGACATAGATACAGAATATAATAATTAAGCCCAAACTTTAATGTTAAACCAAACCTCTTCTTTTCCTTGGAAAATCAAGATTCCATGAAACCCCCCCACTCCCTGTCAACCCCTCGATCCGCCGCCGGACCTTCGACGCCATGTCTTCCGAAATTCCACCGGAATCTTCAAATTCCGGCTTCTTGAATAAGAAGAAAAAGAAAGCGAAGATTAAAAATAAGAATAAAGAAGGAAAAGACTCTTTTGACCCTCCTTATTCTTTTGCTTCATCATCATCTTGTTCGTCGTTTCTACCTTCTACTCAAAGGGGTATTAGGTTTTCCAACGTTCGTCGGAACCCTAGAGTTATAATTGGGCCGTGTAGACAGAAAAGTGATAATGTTGAAGCCCTTGCACTCCCTCTTGGCATGTCTATTGCTGCTGTTCTTGCTCAGGTTCTTCTTCTTTTTCCGTTCTTCAGTATTCTAAAGTGATTTCTATTTACCTTTATTCTTTATATTTCTTATGTGGAAATGGTTGCCCACGTGTAAGGGTGCAAAGATCAAATTTTTATGTGAAAGTTGCTGCATTTGTTGAGTTTGGTAATTGGTTTTTAGTTTGTAATATTTATATTTTTTTGATTTGATGACCGGGGTGTCGCTAGCTTTCTTGACTAATTTGTCGATTCATGATGCAAAGAAAGAAAAAGGTTAAGGATACACTCAACCAATGAATTATGATTTAATTATTCACTACATAGGATTCATCTAGTCGAAGTAACTAAAAACTTCGGATTAAAGTAATAAGATCATACCCGCCACCTCCCACCAACAACATGTACCATTTAACTCTGTCCATCAAGACTAAGGCTAGAACAGATGAGAAGAAATCACCTTGTGTTTTTTGTCTCTGTTGGAATTTGGACCTTGGACTTGATACCTCATGGTTTTCAGTCCACTTTATTGACCACTAGGCCAGACTCTTGGGTGACTGTGGTATCCAGGCCAGCACACCTCGACTAATTCTACAGGATACATGCCACCTCACACCATCAACACATACCATTTAACTCTGTCCATCAAGGCTAGAATCAATGGGAAGAAATCACCTTGTGTTTTTTGTCTATGTTGGGATTTGAACATGAAACCTCATGGTTTTCAATGCATATAATGACCACTAGGCCACATCCTGGTTGCTTTGAGTTTGTAATATTCATATTTGTTAATGGGGTTCATGTGGTTAGTAAATGCTGTAATTTAGAATCGTGGATGGAAATTATTCTATATCTCTTCAACATTGTCGGCTTACATGGAGAAGTTTCCGTCTTTTTCGGAAAGTTGTTAATGGGGTTCAGTCTTTTTGTATTGAAAGAAGTGATTTTGATATATTGTTTGTATTAGAAAGAAGTGATCTTGATACTGGGATTGGTATTAAGCTGGAAAAGATGCTATATAAGTTATTGGTGTTTCTTGTTGATCTCTCTCTTTGATGATGATTTGGAATCACGGTGATACGGAATCAATCTACGAAAACTAAAAATGATAAGAAAAAGTAAAGATAATCGATAAGATAGATAATTAGACACAATAAAAGAAGTAACCAAGAACAAAAGAGTGTCAAGCTCTAATACCCTCAATTACAATCTAATTGAACACCTAATTCCTACGGTGACCCAAAGGGAGATGAACACCCTCTAAACCAATGTTTCTAAACCAAAGTTCAACAAAAGTTGTCCAATACTCTCGCTCAATGGAGAAGCATTCATCAATTCATCAATAATCAAGCAAAACTAAGAGAATGAGCTAGCCTCTAAAGTATTTATAGTTTAGGATAATTACTACAATTTTAGGGCCCAAAAGTGACCCAATTGCAAGAAAAGGCCCACAAGGGCTGTTTTGATCCACTTTTGAAATGCTAGAGCAGATAAAAAGCGGATCCAAAACGCCTTATGCGCAAGTCCTTTCCAAGTGGCTTTCTAGCCCCGTTTTTCCTTCCCTTGCCTCCTTCAACGATCATTGGACCAATGTGAGTGCGATCATAAAAAAATGACACCCTCTTGAAGGTAAGGAGGCTTTATCAAGTACCTCCCGCTTCATGAAAAATCCTTGGGTCCTTTGAAGCTCCCAGGCTTGACTTCTAGTGAATGACTTGGAGCTAATCTGGATTGTATCATCCTCTCCATTTTGAGAAGTATTTGACCTCAAATTCAAAAGGTGATCATTTTCTATCATGTCAAAGGGTGAAAGATCGCACACATTAAAGCACCCGGTTCAAGCACAAGTCGCTTCCTTCCCCTGTTTACTCTTTTGGCCACCTATTGATTCTTCTTTTCAAGGCGAATTCTCACCTTCTCATGAAACTTCTTCATGGTTTCTGCCCTCTTGTCTCTATCTAAGCTTATCACAACATCCCTTGGCAAAAGAGTGAGATCTAAAGGAGTAAGGGGGTTAAAACCATAAACACATTCAAATGGAGTCATACCAATAGTCGAATGGATAACACGATTATAAGCAAATCTGACTAGAGGTAGTTAGTCCTCCCGAGAGGCTATTTTCCCTTTAACTAAGGTGCGCAACATTGAACCCAAGGTTCTATTTACCACCTCCGTTTGTCCATCCGTTTGTGGGTGGCAAAACATTGAGAAAAGCAATTTGGTGCCAAGCCTACCCCACAAACGACCTCCAAAAGTGACTAAGGAACTTAGAGTCCCTATCACTAACAATGGTCTGTGGAATTTCTTGTATTTTGACAACATGCTCATAAACAAAGAAGCCAAATTAGAAGCATCATCAATTTTATGACATGGAATGAAATGGGCCATTTTTGAAAACCCATCAACCACAACAAAAATGCTATCTCTACCCTTTCTTGTCCTAGGCAATCCCAAAACAAAATCCATAGAGATGTCAAGCCATGGGCGTTGAGGAGTGGGTATTGAGGTGTATAATCCTTGAGGAAGAAGGCGAGATTTCGCACTTCTACAATGCATGCATTGGCCACAAATTCTAGCAACATCTTGATGCATCTTGGGCCAATAGAATTGTTCCTCTAAGATTTTTAGGGTCTTGTCAATTCCAAAGTGACCCATCATACCCCCATCATGTGCCTTTCTTACAAACAATTTTCTCCATGAGCTAGAGGGCACACACAACCTTCTTCCTTTGAATAAGAAACCATCAAACTTGGAGTAGGGCATAAAAGCATTATCCCTCTCCCACCTTTCCCTACCCCATGTCTCACAATCTTGATAGATTTGAGCAAATTTGGGGTCCTCGGGGTACATTGTCTTTAGACTCTCAAATCCCATCAATTTAGAAGACAATGTAGAGATAAGCACATGCTTCCTAGACAATGCATCGGCCACCACATTGTCCTTTCCCTTTTTGTATTAAATTGCATAAGAGAAAGTCTCTAGGAAAGCAATCCACTTGGCATGTCTTTTATTGAGTTTATCTTGGGCTCGGAGATGTTTCAAGTAGGAGTGTGCATCGATCGGTTCGGTTCGGTTTTATATGTTATTGGTTCGGTTTATCGGTTTTCGATTTTTAAATATGTAAAACCAATAACCAATCAATAAGATATTTTCTTATCGATTTTGATTTATCGGTTTTTGGTCCTTAACGGTTCGATTTTCGGTTTAACCAATAAGAAAATAATTATAGAATAGAAATAGTAACAACTAACATAAACAAATGAAATCTTAGTTATCGCCAAAATCCTACACAATGCATTTTAGTTTACAAAAATCTTCAAACTTGAACTGAATGTTAGTCCGGAAAAAAATTGAATCCTAATTGTTGAAAGCTATAAATGCTTCAAGCTTTTCAATACGATAATAGCCGAGTTTTATATTGTGCATTTGTTGCCCTGAATAGGTTAATACTTTATGATTCACTGTATTGTGAATAAGTAGTGCATATAATATATATATATCTATATCTATATATATATATATATAGAGAGAGAGATTTATATATATAACATAAATAGGGATATAAAACAATAATTTAGTGTATCCTTATTGGGTTATCGGTTTAACCGATAACCCAGTAAGCTAAAATCGAAACCGAACCGTTTATCCAATAAAATTTTTTATAAAACCAATAAGAAACCGTTAACCCAATAACCCAATATCAATAACCCAATAACATTTTATTGGTTCAATTTATCGGTCGGTTCGGTTTTTGCACACCCCTAGTTTCAAGGACTCATGATCGGTTCAATCACAAACTCATTGGGCCACAAATAATGTTGCCAATTACCTTAGGCTCTAATCAAGGCGTATAACACTAGATCATAGGTGGAATAATTTAGAGTTGCGCCCTTAAGCTTTTCACTAAAATAGGCAATAGGTTTATGATCTTGCATTAAGACGACACCTATTCCTACCTTACTTGCATCACATTCAATCTTAAACAGCTTGTCAAAATTGGGTAATTGCAATAAGGGGGTGGAGTTATGCATAGCTTCAAAGCTTCAAATGCATTGGCTTGCTCATCAACTTATTTAAAAGGTTTATCCTTACAGATCACCTCGATCATCTAAAAATAGAATTACAAAACATAAATTATGAGATATTATGTGAAAAACTTGAGGAGAAAATATTGTTCAACAAGAAAATCTTGATAGGAGATAAAAAGAAAAGCAATAACATAGAAGTTTCTATATTCAAGGTATTCCATTTTCTTCAATTTCACCTTAGCTTTTGTTTTGATTACAGAATTTCTTAAATCTATCGGACTATCCAAAATCAGTTGACCAGATCGGGTTCGGATCCCACACCCACACCCACACCCACACCCATGTCGTGTCGACACGGGTGCGGCACCGAAAGTGAAGAGTCCGAGTAACTTAGTTCAAAACATCTCCTATTTCTTCCAATCTAATACAAAGGAATACACATCCAACTCTTCTTGTGAAATTTGTCAGGTGTAATAAGTCTTACAACATCATGACAAACTTTTAATGTTGTGAGGTGCTGCCCAATGAACTCCAAAAATGATCAAGAACATAGTCCAGAGTTGCCAATTAAAACGACCTTGTAGGAAAGATGATCAGCAGATACAATGGAACTTTCACATATATAATACCTGTTGCAAAGCTTGTACCTTTTTTTCGCAAATTCTCGTGGGTCAGACAAGCCCCATGAGCTACCAACCACCCAGAACAAATCACTCCAAGAGCGCTAATTTATGTCTTCCAAATCATCTTCTAAGGCCAGGAAGAAACATTTGCTACTGAATTTTCCTGAAGCATTCTGTAGAAGGAGTTCACCGAGTATTCTCCATCTTTGCTTGCCTTCCAAAAAGTAGCATCATCTTTGTGCCTGCCTACTACTACAAATTGCATTCTACACAGAAAAAGCCCCAACATCTTCCAACACACAGTCGTTCAAGTCCTTCCTGAATTGAGAATTCCATTCCGCAATACTAAAACAGTTAGAAGGGCATGCCTCTGCTTCTGATACCATGTAAAGAAATGGATCTTGGGCCTAACTCAAGCCTAAAAGCTAGCTCATGAGGGGAGGATTTTCCAACCCTAAAAGCTAGGAAGGAGGTCCTGGAGGATAAACCTGACAAGCTCATAAGGAATTTTTTATGGAACGGAAACAACGAGGACAAGGTTGTTCATTTGGTGAAATGAGATGTTCAGCTTGAGAAGAAAGCAGGGGGTCTTGGTATCAGAAATTTGAAATTACATAATAATTGCCTTTTGATGAAGTGGTTTTGGAGATATGCTAATGAAGACCAAGCTCTGTGGAAGGAGGTGATCATGAGCAAATATGGACAGTCAAGCCAATGGTGCACTGATGAAGTGGTCAGCACTTATAATGTATCAGCTTCATTAGAAACTTATGGCCAAGCTTCAACTTTATGTTGTCTATAAGGTGGGTGATGGTTTGAAGACATTGTTTTGGAAGGAACCATGGAAGGGACAAGAACCTTTGATGTCTGTATTTCCAGACTTATTCTCTTCATGAAGCAATCTTGAAGCCACTGTGGCAGACCTAAGGACACCTCAAGGGTGGAATATCTGCTTAAGAAGGAACTTAAATGACAGGGAGATTTATAGGGTTGTTGTTCTTCTGTAGGAAATTGACAAATTTAAAGGTACATCTCCAGTCCCAGAGATATTATTAACTGGAAGCATAGTAGCAATGGGAGATTTTCTGTCAATTCAATGTACAAAATGGAAGCTTTGGGTTAGCCAGGAGAAACGCAGGGCCATGGTCAAAGATGTGAAAAGTTTGGTCTCATCCAAAATTAAATGTTTCACTTGGTTAGTGGTAAGAAGAGCCCGTGTCACTCATGAATTCCTACAGAACAGGGGCTTTCAATTAGTGTCACTGTGTCAAGATGTTTCCTTTGTAATGAAACTACAGAGACAAATCTCATCATCTGTTTCTGCTTTGTAAAGTGACTGAGCCCAATTGTGGTCACTTTTCTTCAGCTTCACAGGTAACAACTGGACTAGAACATACATTAGGTCTCCTAAGTTGTTGGATCAGGAGAGGGGGCAGCAAGTCCCAGAAGAGATGGTGGGGAGCAGTCCATGTATTTGGTGGACAAATATGGCAGGGAAGAAATGGGAGGTGTTTTGGGGGCAGATCCAATACTTTGCAGAAGATTAAATAGAATTGCATTGTAAAATTTCTTTGTTGGTGTAAACTAGCAAATGTAGAGGATGAAGTTCAAGTGGTAGATTCTTAGGCTCTTTTATAATTAGCTCTTGGTTTTAGCTCTCTGTTGATAACTTTTTGGAAGTCTCCAGCATATCCTTATATCCCAAGGAATACAAATTATCAGTTCTCAAAAAAAAGTAAACCAGAAAATCCCACCAGCCTGTATAAGACTGGAACTTGATACTTAAGCAGTCCTCCTTCAATCCAATTGTCTTTTCGGAACCTTTTTTGGTAGTAAAATTCCAAAAGCAGAAACAGACTAGGTTTCAGGACATTTTTTGACTGAAAGTTCCCCTAGCTGTTGATTTTCTGGTCTTCTTTGTTAAAAGGGGAAGGCACAAAATTATGAATAATTGGGTAAAATGATTAGTTTTCAAGATACTTGAATGTTTCGTAGGAGAAACACAGTTTCTATGCTTGGATGTTTTGTAGGAGAAACACAGTTTCTATTCAATTGGGAGCCTAATACTTGATTCTTATGATAGCGAGTCTTATGCTCTTTATCCAGTAATATGTTGTTTTTTCCAGCTCGAAGATGGTATGTGCATTCCGTAAGGTGTCTTTAACATCTGAATCAATTTATATCTTTAAAAAAGTATGCTTTCAAGCAGTGTGAAACTTAAGTTTATTACTAAGGTGGATGTTGGTAGTTCTACTCTTCTAACTTGCCTGTCGTATTTATTTGGGTAAAATAAGTATATTAAGTTTCATCCTTTGTGAAGTGACTCTTAATTTCTGCTTCATTTTATGTTGTCCCCTGTGACTGCTAGTTCCATAATTTTTACTGTAGATATAGTCATTATGATAAAACCCAAGTATAAATTTAAATTATAAATGTCATATTTGTTTTGTATTTGGTAACACTGCTTTGCAGTATCGTTCCTAGCACTAAATAATGTCACTGGGTTGATCATTACTCGTTCTGCTCAAAAGCATATAGTATATCTGGTTCTCAGATGGGAATGCTCTCATGATGCACGATGAGGGTAACATCACTGATGGTTTCATTATTTTTTTTTGCGTTGCATTTTTCTGTATTTGTATATTAGTTTACAGCAATGTCATATCCATTCTGCATGCCTAGCTTTTGTCATCGTGTTCCTATAATATCCATTTATTTATGTGGTACCTTTCTCAGAAAATTATCCATTTATTTCTTTTAAAATTACCTCGAAGAATTTCTTTCTTGAGGAATAAACTCAAAACAATTTCTCATAAGATGGAAACTTATACCACCATCATCATTTTTTTTAAATATTTAGTAAACCGTGGAATTTTCGGAGAAGCAAATCTCATTATGTCATCATTCTGGAAATTGGCTCCTTCTGCAATTCTGTTACCATGTGGTTCCATCTGACTTTCCCCATTGTAATGATGAAATCCGTGCATAGGATGTCTAATCAATTGTGTAAGGTCTAGACACTAAACTATTTAATTTTTCAGTAGAATGATGTTTGAATTTTATGAGTAATTCAGGTTTAGCTTCTGATTGTCTTGTCTTACCAGTTTCTGGTACTAGATCTATTCTCCGCGTCATTTTAAATCCATTCTTTCATCTTTAGAAAAATCTCTCTTTTGTGAATGGTTGTTCACATTGCCATTTCTCTTAATTTGTCAACTGTTAGAATATGCGTAAGAATAGGAATAGTATACAAAATTCTACTTGGAAAAGAATTGTAATTTAGTGTTTATAAATAAGGTCTCAATGTAATAATTTAGATACAACAATCCAATAATATATTTCTCCAATATTTCTCACATGGTATCAGAGCAGATCTGGTGAGAAACTTACTGGATAGAAAACTTAATCAGACAGTCACCGTGCGTCAATTTTCGATGATTGTCAAGGCTAATTTGAGCCCTCATCTATTTTACAAGTGTTGTGCGAAAACCAACGTGTGAAGCACTCAAGTGAGCGAACCTCAGTGGTCAAATCTAAATTTTGGTGATCCACGCGCCGTCGAAAATCTCAGATCTATGCATCACGCGCTAGTTTTCGGCAATTTTCTATTTCCAGTGAGGTCGCCCACTCATTTCAACGTTGTCCCTTTAGCTATTTCGATTCCGGTCAGTTTTTGACAATTAAATCCAATTTTTCAGCGACTTTCTTCGACGGCGGGCCAATTTCTGGTGACTGACCATTTTTACTCAATTTAGTCCTATGACTAAATCTGTACCTTTAATGAGGAGATAAGAAAATCAAACGTCACAGTCCATGAAGAATTAATAATCTCGAGGTTGATTTGGAAGATCTCGACTTAGATGTAGTTATTGTAAAAAGCTTGGACATACTCATGACATATGCTATTCTTGACCTAAGTGTAGTTATTGTAAGAGGCTTGGACATACTCATGGAATATGCTATTCTTTGCATAGTGGACCACCTAAAAATGCTCATGTTGCTCAGTCTAACACCACAGGTGATCAATGGGTGTATTTACCTGACAAGGAATATCATGAGTATCTTCGGTATCGAGCAAGTAAGCATACATTTCTGCCAATATTCTTAACTGCACAATCTCCTACCTTTGGATCATGGATTGTAGACTCAGGTGCTTCTGATCATATTTCTGGTAACACGTTACTTTTGTATGCTATTGTTTATTCACAATCTCTTCCTGCTATTACTTTTAGCCGATGGGATCCGAACAAAACTAGAAAGAGTTGGACAAGCCAAACCCCTATCTTCTATCACTTTAGACTCTGTTTTTTTTTAATCTTGCATCTGTTAGTCGTCTGACACATGCCCTTCATTGTAATATTAACTTTTTTTGATGATTCTTTTCTAATGCAGAACTGCAGTATGGGACAGACGATTGACACAGGACATGAATCACAAAGGCCTTACCATCTTACCTCTTCAAATTCCTTCACATCATGCTCCAGACCTAATTTACAAACATTTGGGACATCCGAGTCTATCCAAGCTATAGAAGATGGTGCCTAATTTGTCTAGTTTGTCCACATTAGATTGTGAGGCGTGTTAACTTGGGAAACACAATCGTGCTACATTTTCACATAGTATTGAGAGTCGTTCAAAGTCTATTTTCTCATTAGTTCATTCTGATATTTAGGGTCCTAGTAGAGTTAGTTCACCCTTAGGATTTTGTTACTTTGTTAGTTTCATTGATGATTTTTCACGATGCACTTGGATTTTCCTAATGAAAGATTGTTCTGAGTTATTTTCTATATTCAAAAGTTTTTGTGCCGAAATACAAAATCAATTTGGTGTTTCTATTCGCATTTTTTCATAGTGATAATGCCTTAGAATACTTATCCTCCCAGTTGCAGGAGTTTATGACTCACCAAGGAATTATTCACCAGATATCATGTCCATACACCCTCAGTAGAACGGTATAGAAAAAAGGAAAAATAGGCATCTCATTGAGATTGCTCACACTTTTTTCATTGAATCCCGTGTCACATCTCTACTCTACCCCCCTTGTGTTTTTGGGAGCGCGTGTTTTGTTCATAACTTAGCCCCAGAAAAAGAGAAATAGCCCTTCGTGCTCTCAAACGTGTCTTCCTTGGTTACTCTCAAGTTCAAAAGGGGTATCAATGCTATTTACCTGATCTGGGTCGCTACCTTATGTCCGTCGATGTCAAATTCTTTGAATCTTAACCTTACTATACATCTTTAGATCATCTTGATATCTCTAGGTCTTACCCATACCTTCAGTCTTTACCCACACCAGCCTTTGAGGAATCTACAGTTACTTAGACATCTCCGGCTGCAGTGCTACCACTTTTGACTTATCATCGCTACCCGCGTCCATCATTAGTTCCAGATGATTCATGTCATGCGCCTGAAAGCTTCCCTTACTGTGGACTTGCCTAACCTAACCAATCAGTTGCACTTCAGAAAGGTATAAGATCCACTTGTAATGCTAACCCATATTATACTTTCTTGAGTTATCATCGTCTATCATCTCTCATTATGCTTTTGTATTATCTTTGTCCTCTATTTCCATCCCTAAGGCTATAGGTGAATCACTTTCCCATTCAGGATGAAAACAGGCTATGATGAAAACAGGCTATGATTGATGAGATGTCTGCCTTACATACGAGTGGTACTTGGGATCTTGTTTCCTTTCCTGTAGGTAAATCTACTGTTGGTTGCCATTGGGTTTATGCAGTCAAAGTTGGTTCAGATGGTCAGGTTGATCGGCTTAAGGCTCGCTTTGTTGCCAAAGGATAGACAAAGATATTTGGGCTTGATTATAGTGACTCTTTCTCTTCCGCGGCTAAAATAGCATCTGTACGTCTTTTTCAATCTATGTTTGTCGTTTGTCATTGGCCTCTTTATTAGTTGGACATTAAGAATGCTTTTCTGCATTGTGATCTTAAGGAAGAAATCTATATGGAGCAACCACATGGTTTTGTTGCTTAGGAGGAGTCTTGTAGCCTTGTATGTCGATTACGCAGGTCACTTTATGGTTTGAAATAGTCCACTCGAGCCTGGTTTGGGAAGTTTAGCACAAAAATTCAAGATTTTGGCATGATTCGTAGTGAAGCTAATCATTCAGTGTTTTATCGCCATTCTGAACCAAATCTGTGTATTTATTTAGCCGTTTATGTTGGCGATATCGTTATCACTGGCAATGATCAAGATGGTATCACTAATTTAAAGCAACATCTCTTTCAACATTTTCAGACTAAAGACCTCGGTAGACTGAAATGCTTTCTAGGTACTGAGGTTGCTCTGTCCAGAACAGTTACTGTTATTTCTCAACGCAATTATGCCTTAGACATTCTTGAGGAGACATGAATGATAGGATGTAGACCCATTGACACTCCTATAGATCCAAATGCTAAACTTCTACCAGGACAGCGTAAGCCACTCAGTGATCCTTGAAGGTATAAACGGTTTGTTGGAAAGTTGAATTATCTCATAGTGACCAGTATTGGCATCTCTTTTTCTGTGAGCGTTGTAAGTTAGTTTATGACTTCCCCTGTGATAGAGACACAGTTGTTCGTATTTTGCGATATATAAAGTCATCTTCAGATAAAGGAGTACTCTTCGAAGATCGAGGCCTTGAGCATATCATTGGATATACAGATGCTGCTGATTGGGTAGGATCACTCTGTGATAGACGCTCTACATCTGGATCTTGTGTTTTAGTAGAAGGTAATTTGGTGTCCTGGAAGAGTAAGAAACAAAGTGTGGTTGCTCGATCTAGTGCGGAAGCAATAGCTGCAGTAACTTGTGAGCTAGTTTGGATCAAACAGTTGCTAAGAGAACTAAAATTTGGAGGAATCGGTAAGATGAAACTTGTATGTGATAATTAAGCAACCCTTCATATTGCATCTAATCCAGTGTTCCATGAGAGGACTAAGCCCATAGAGATCGACTATCACTCTGTCAGGAAAAGATACTCTCAGGAGATATTGGTACAAAATTTGTGAAGTTAAGTGATCAATTTGCAGATATCTTCCAAGTCCCTCACCCGTCCTCATATTAATTATATTTATAACAAGCTAGGTACATATGACTTGTATGCACCAATTTGAGGGTGTGTGTTAGAATATGGGTAGGAATAAGAATAGCATACAAAATCCTACTTGGAAAAGGAATGTATTGTCTATAAATAAGGTCTCAATGCAATAAGTTAGATAAAACAATTCAGTAGTATTTTTCTCCAATATTTCTCACATCAACAATGTTTGGGCTTCTTTCCATTTGTTTGTGATCATGATCTCACTGAGTATCTTGATAAGCTCCATGGTATGTACTTTACTTTACAGTTACAGTTACAGAAACAGAAACAGAAACAGAAACATCAGAAACAGAAACAGTCATAATAATCATGATCATAATGGCAAACAACGACGACAACAAGGAGTATGTGATGCTCTTTTTCTTGTTTTCCCCTGATGAAGTAAGAAAGCTTTCGTTCAAAGGCATCAAGAAGATACCCTTTATTGATAGCACATATTGACATTTAACTTGGCAGAGTTATAAGCTGCCTTTTACTACTAAAACCTTGCATATTCTGATCATCGCTTGATTCAAACATGAGGGATGATTCACATTATAAAGATGAGTTTTTGTCTTGCCCTTGGGTTCAATTCAAGTGGCAAAAGTTGAGGGACTTGTGACTTAGGTCACAGGTTTGAGCCCTGTGCCGTGCGAGCAATGCCTGGTATTTAATTGGAGAAGGGTAGAGGGGGGTCCATTATCTCTAAGTTTCGAAGGTTGGGTTTGGTCTTAAGAGTTTGCCCCAAACAGATTTCTTGGTCTTAAAGAAGGATTAGTTTTGTCTTGTTTGATACTGCATCTTTTCTTTGCTGCAAAGTTGTCACCCTCCCCATCACAGGAACTTAATATGTTGATAGTCGCTCATGAGTTGTGACCATGTTTCTGGTGTATTTATAAAGATATAAATAGTGCAGGCGGCTAATGTAGTTTATGTTGCTTTGCTTAGGTTTTGGAAAGGAAAGATGCAGCCGGTGAAAATATATCTGTGGATCACCTCTCAGAGGTATGAGATACTTCCTTTGAACAAGAATTCTCTTTTTTTTTAAACAGGAGAGGCATGATATACTTTATTGGACAAACAATTTCCCCTGAAGTGATTTAGGACTTAATAATCTGCCTTTTCAGAACCATATTTGCTATATGCAAAAATAGACTTTAAGGATGTTTTATCTCCTTTATCCAAGCAAACATCCTTACATGATTGAATTTTAGATTACAACCAATAACCTGCCATCATGGACATGTTTAAAACATTTTGCATTTAGATTACAAATACAACCTGCCTTCATGGACCTGTTTGAAACATTTTGTATTTCCTCATTTTCCTTGTGAAATCAGATGTGCAGATCTCATGGTTTGTCTTGTCATTTTTCACACAGATTTGTACTTTGGCTGTCCGAGAGTCTTTGGCCAATGTAAGCATAATCCATCTTCTTTCTGTTAAGTTATGGTTTATCACTAGTTCTGGTAGTTTATTACATAGTGACCATGATAAAGCTTTGGACTTTCTACTTTTGTCTTGTTCTGGAAACAGGTATTCGGCGACCAGTTTGAGTCTTTCGTGAGGAACTTTGAGAAATCCTTTCATAGTACGTTGATGACTCTTAGATTAATCAGTGAATCTTCAAAGAACAGTGGAGTACAGCAGCATCATTGTGCCGCAAGGACTTCTGTCTCAGAAAGATCTGTGCCTTTCATTTCAAACGGAGTTGAAAATGTTGCATGTGATCCTGACTTCAGTGAGTGTCAATCAGAGTCATTTCAGCAGAATATATCAGATAACGAACTGAGCAATCAAGAAGAGAGAAATGAAGGTACATGTCTTGAATCAATAGGTCGGCAGCTTACCCTCTATGATAGGCAAGTAAGGCAGCAATTGGCTTCTGCTTCTTCAAGCATGATTTCATCCAATACAGAGATTAGCCAATCTGTGCATAGGACTTTGGAAAGATCTCTCACAGAGCAGGCTAGATCGAATGACCTCAAGGCATTTGAGATTGGTCTTACAATGAGGAAGTTGCAACTTAAAGAAAGGGAGCTGGCTCTCAGTTCTGATGCTAACTTTTTGGAGAGGGTCAAACTATCATTTGGTTTCTCTAAGACGTCCTTCAAAACTGAAAAGTTCAAAAATCAAGTAGAAGACTCAAAACATGCTGAGCTGCTTAAAACATGTATAGACTGCCTAGTTGCTGGTTTATTTATAATGCTGGCATGTCTTGGATATGGAACTTATGTTTTCTCTCACAAAAGAATTACGGAAGCTGCAGCATCCTGCTCACCTGCCATGGTAAGTAATGTCCAATTGATTTTGTTCAAATCTTTCTTCTAGAGCTCTAGTATAGTTTGGCTCGAGCCAATTGCCTCATCTCCCCTTGCACGCGGTTTCTTTGGAGTCTATAGATGGCAGAAAATCAGCAACGAGAAAGAATGTTGACTCTTCTCCCATTGCTACATAAACTCTGTGTTCCTTTTTATATGTTGGCTGGAACAAATGCACCATCCATTTTTGTTTGTGTAACAAGCTCATTTGAGTCCCTCTTAGTGGTAGGCAAGTCCAAGTAAAAGCTAAGTGTTGGCACATGCATGCAGAAAATTTTGAATGAAGAAATCCAATTTCAAGTTGGTGGAAGGGTGGAAAAGAGGGATGATGGTTATAGTAATGCTACCTCCATAAATTTTAGTAAGAGATTTATTTGGTGGATTTAATGCACAATAAGGATGTGATCATATCAGCACTAACGCACCGGATCCCATCAGAACTCCGAAGTTAAGCGTGCTTGGGCGAGAGTAGTACTAGGATGGGTGATCTTCTGGTAAGTCCTCGTGTTACATTCCTCCTTTTTGAAAGGGAGCCTTGGAGTAAGTGGTAAAGTTGCTGCCATGTGACCCGTTCATGGGTTCAAGCCTTGGAAATGCCTCTTGCAGAAATGCAAGGTA
The DNA here is from genome assembly GCF_002878395.1 of Capsicum annuum. Classification (NCBI taxonomy): domain Eukaryota; kingdom Viridiplantae; phylum Streptophyta; class Magnoliopsida; order Solanales; family Solanaceae; genus Capsicum; species Capsicum annuum. The sequence continues at coordinate 56,482,956 of NC_061122.1, forward strand.
AGGCTGCATACAATACACTCTTGTGGTGGGGCCATTCCCCGGACCCTGCGCATAGCGGGAGCTTTAGTGCACCGGGCTGCCCTTTTATTTAATGCACAATAATTATATGGCCAGCTATATGATGCCAAGGGGCATGCATTGCTGAACAAACATGGTTGCTTTTGATCCAAATGCTGGGTAACGATTTGTATTTTCTCTTACTTTCACTTTGTTTTTATTTTTAGCAAATTTGCATATTAAGTGATGCTCAAAAAGAGAAGGAACCGTTTATCAGGAGACCTGTCGTCCAAAGAAGTCAATCTTAGTTTTTGTAGATGCTGCTTTTAGTGTTCTTTCTTAAAGCCTGGACCCCAGGGATAATAGTTTAGTTAGTTGGCCAATTCTGTTTGTTCATATGTTTCACCAGTGTAGAGCATTTATTAGCCATGGTAATGAAATGGACGTATTTTACGTTCCAGGAACACAAGTCTTGGTGGATGCCCAAATCAATGGCATCTATTAATTCAGGCCTGCAGCTCTTATGGTGTCAGTTTCAAGTTCTCAGTCGCATGCTATTTGGTGCTTTCATGATATTGGCTATAGCCTATTTACTTCTCCAGCGTTCTGCAACTTCGAATCAGACTATGCCTGTTACTTCCATTCTGTTGCTGTTGGGAGTTGGCTGCGGTTTTGCAGGGAAGTTTTGTATCGACACCTTGGGGGGCAGCGGATATCGTTGGTTGATTTATTGGGAGAGTTTGTGCTTGCTACATTTCTTTTCAAATGTCTGCATCTCGGCTTTGTTCCTGATCCTCAATGGGCCTGTCATAGTGTCAGAAAAGAACACGAGAGAGAGAACCTTTCCATACTGGATGAGGAGATCTATGTTTTATACCACAATACTTCTTTTTCTCCCCTTGCTATGTGGTCTGATGCCTTTTGCTGGCCCCGGTGAGTGGAAAGATCACTTCTCTTCACTTGTCCTGGATGCTTTTATTACTCCAGTTGAATTCTGAAAAGGTGACTGCAAAGCTCATTCCATTATTGGATGAAACACTGTTTTAATCAAACCTGTCGTCTGTCGGGAAAATTTAGCCCCGGAGACGATAAGTTTGAAGTTTCAGGCTCAAGGATGATTATGTTTCTGTTTACATGTAAATTGTATGTATCATTAGGGGCTAGCTGAAGATTTCAGGCTTACGGATGAAACACTACCTTGATCTGTGCCTATCAAGGAATTTTAGCGTTGTATCATTAATTAGTACAAGATTAGCCAAAATTATGTGCATCATTAGAGCAAAATGGGGCCATGTGTTTCCTTTCTTTTTGGTTTATTATTGGGGGAAGCAGGTTTTGAGTCTTGTAACATCATCTTGCGAAATGCAGGATACAAGTAGTATCAAGGAAGGATCATCTTGTATTGTGCTACTTTTTATTCTATTGAATGAATTGAGTTATTAAATGTTGATTGTGCTGATTAACTGATACCAGAAATGTTGATTGTGCTGATTAACTGATACCAGTTCTCTATGATCTATTTATCTGCTTCTTCAGGATTTTTTCTTTTTATATTTTTAATGTTTATACTAACAGTTTAACCTTCCCTTTTAATTTGAACTAGACAGTAATAAATGTTAGCACCAAACTAGAACTACAAATTAGATCTAGTATGATATATCCAGTAAGAACTGTCTGAGTGAGTAAAGTTGTGTTCTTACTTCTGTGCCTTTTTCCAGCTGTTGGATTTAGTCTTGTGATCACCAGTATCAACATTAGCAACATGTGTAGTTCACCCCTCATAAGAAAAACTTCTTTTTATCAAAAAATTATCAGTAGGAGTTCTAAATTTTCAGGCTCTCCAAATAATGAAAGACATGTTCAAAGATAGTCTCTTTATCCTCATGTTGTATATGTTCTATTTTCCTCATGTTTAATATGTACTTTCAGGTAATTTTCCAATGAAAATTTTGCACTTCTCTCAGATCCACCATGCTTTATCTAATGTTCTCAAGGATGAGGGGCAAAGTATCGTCTCAAGTATGTGTTGCACTGTTTTTTCTGGAATGTACCTTCTGAGTTAGTCCACTTTCCAGTCTTGCGGGCTTGCAAATTCTTTTAACTTCAGTCTCCTCCTCTTGGCTGGTTTCAGGAATGATGTCATATCATGCTTCAAATGCAATATAATAGTCAAACCAAAAACTGGAGTCACCTTTTTAATCTGCCGCTATATTTGATGTTCTATTAGTTTATTGACCATCTTTCCTCGAATGATAGTTCCTTTGCATTGAGCAGTAACTGGATATTACTTGTTTCAAGATTTAGTTCTTATAGAAGAGCTCCATAAAGTTTTTGTTGCAGAACTCTGCCATAAACTACAGAAGAGTGCACTAGAAATATCAAAGAATGATCTGAAACCTACGTTACCTCCTTTAGGCAGACATACTGTCCCACCAGTATTGTCTTTTACTATCAGTATTGTTTTCCAGAAAAATCTAGCAGACATTTTTTGTAGATGTCTCAGTACCCCATAGGAGAAGATAATGCAGATAGGAAGTGAATTGGAATGCCCGGCAATACATGAATAATTAACACTGTCTTCTCCAAATGGCAACATTTTTCCTTACTAATATCTTTTCCCATCTTTCTTAATTACCAAGTCTTATTTGGAAATCCTATTTCTCCCATAGAACATAGAGCATCCTGAATATAAGAATGGAAAGGAACCTGACTTTGTTTTGGTTACCCTCTTGATTTTTCCTACTATCCTAGGTGATACTTTCTGTTTCTAATGAACAATCTAACATAAAACACTTATTCAAGTTGATTAGCTGACCAGAGATGTTTACATAGCCTTTCAGCAACTTCATCATCATCTTCGTTGAGTTTTTTTTCAACAGATACCACGTGAATTTTATCATATGCATATGATAGGTGGTTGGCATTTCAGAATCCGTAAATTTCTCATTCTCCATCAGAGAATTCAGACCTCTAGTTAAAGCTTCTGTAGCTATAATAAAAAAGGCTCAAAGCTTCTGTAGCTATAATAAAAAAGGCTCAAGCTAGTGGATCTTCCCGCTTGACCCTTCTTTATGATTTGAAAAACTCATATGATTATCCATTCAACAATACTGAATACCTGTGAATCCAAACTTCCTGAGCAGTTGTGTTAGAAACAGCCCAGATAGTCTATCATATGCCTTGGTCATATCTAACTTCACTACCACATTGGTTGTCTTGATCCTCATCTTTATGCCCCTTATAATCATCTATGTTAAGAGAACTTTTTCAACTATGCTTCTTCCTTTTGAAAAGCCTGCCTGGTTAGCTGAGATTATGGTAGGCTACTTCTTATTCATTCTGTCATGTAGATCTGGTGAATCTATCCTTGTTCCTGAGGATGAACTCACCGTTGAAACATCTCCTCCTTCTGTCCCAACCAGGACTCCTCACACTAGAAATCGGATACGTCAAGAGGACGCCCCTCTTCAGGAGGCTATTAAGGCTAGCAAGAAGACAAGGTCTTCCCCTGTTCCCCCTCCTTCAAAGGCAAGTCCTTCTGATGATGACTTTCTTATTAGCAAAATTCATCGCTCTAAAGTGATAAAGCGTTCTATCCCTAAGCCTTCCTCCCTTCATCCATCTTGGACACCTCCCTCATCAAATTGCTCATCCAAGATAAAACTCCCTACCACTAGGTCCACATCCTCCTCCAAGTCCACGTTAACTCCAAATCTTGTTCATCGAAACAAGTTGCTCAACTTGGTTCATCCAGGCATTCAAACTCTAAATCTATAGAAGATAATACCGCTGTGCAAGTTGACACTTTTGGTGTCACTAATCTCAAGCTACGACACATCTTCCACTTTCAAAAAAGGGACGTTATTCGAGGAAGAGTTGTGACTGGTTTTGGTGTCCCTGAAATGGATAATTTTCTAGCTAAGTTGGAGTTCTAAGGATGGTCTGATATTTTCCTTCAAGGAAATATTCATAGAAAATTTGGGAGGCCTGAAGTCACTGAGTTCTATAAAATGGATCTAAGAATGGGTCATTGTTTTCTACCAACGTGCGAGGTGTTTCTATACACCTGGGAGATGTTTGTAGGATACTTAATGTTCCCACTGGAGGATGGGATCACTATGTTAAGTTTGAGTGGCCTCCATTTGAAAACATGGCATCTGCTCTTGCCATCACAAAAAAGTTTTCCAATGACCCATATCTTACTTAGCACCGTAGAGTACTAAAGAAGGAGATGTCTTCTCTGCACCAGTCATACTTTGATGTGGTTCATAAGAATATTACTCCTAGAAAGGAGAGGCGTAAGTAGGCAAATTTTCTAAAATTAACAACCATGAAGCTTCTTGACACTCCAGTCAAGATTTATTTGCCTACTTTGATAATCAAGCGCATGCCTCGTGTGCTTATAAAGGATAAAAAGGGGCATGAACTTCCTTATGGGTTTTGGTTGGCCTAAATCTTTGAGGATTACTCTATTCCAGTCAAGTTTTGACCTTTGAAACAATAAAGGATGTTCTTGGTAAGTGAATCATGCTGCTCTACTTACTTCAATAAGAAAGGCTGATACTCCAGTACAAAAATTGAGGAATGCCGTAGAGTTGAAAAGACTGCTGAACTGGGGTTTTTTCAAGCCATTAATGAGAGGGAGAAAGAAGCCTTTCAATTTAGGATCCTGGCTCTGTAGGCTGACCTTGATCAAGAGAAGGTTGAGAATGCGGAAACTATTCGTAGATTGACTCAATTTTTCCACCTCCCCTACCTGCCTCTTCTATCCCACCATCCTAGTGCCCGTAGTTTCTTTTTTTCCCTAGTGCCCTTGTCGTATTAAGTTCTTAGTTATTTTGACCGATTAGTGTTAACTTAGGTCTTATGTACAATATATTCTGGAAGATTAATGATATGATCATCTTTTGCTCTAATGACTGGTGTTCTTGCTCTTTTTAATACATTACTATGTTGCATGGTGTCTTTGTCTAGTTGTCTTGGTGATAGTCTTAGTGACTATAAATAACCTAATAATTCCCTTTGGCTAATATGTTATACTATTGAAAATAGTTTTTCGATGATGCCAAAAGGGGAAGATAAGAGTTGTGCAATGTTTATAACCAATTGACTAACCTTCTTCATTCTAGTGTTTTGTAATTCAGTGCCAACATGTTAAAATGTTATAATGCACAAAGACAAGAGATTTGTCACCATCTAAAAGGGGGAACTTTTTTGTGTTGTACAAAGTTTTGATGATTGCCAAAACAACATGAAACACTTAAGACAAACAAGTTCATGGATACACTGATTCAAGGAGCTTAACTTGTAGCAAAAACACTAATGAATAAAAACAAGCGTGCAAAAATTAAGGAATGGATAGTGGTTACTTCTGATGAACTCAAGAAAATAAATCTGTGCTGAATTGAAGAGTTGGTTCTTGACTATATCACTAAAGAAGCAAAATGTTGAACTAAAGAAGGAGTTTCAGTCGATGTGGAACTCTAAGCAAAGAGAGTTCGGTGTAGTGAGGAGTTTCAATTGAAGAATAGCTCTACAAAGAGTTGTGCTTAAATAGAAGACTGGTTTAACAAAAAGTTCACACACTTAAAAAGCAGAAAGGCTATTGGCAAATTGACTTCTCAAGTGTAACTCAAATTCTAAAGAAATATATTGAAGAACCAGGTCCTACTGTAGAGTTTAGCCAAGAGTTTTAGCTTTGATGTATTAGTGTTAGGAAATAAGATTTCTCTAGAACTCCTAGGTAGCAGATATTTTTGTAGTAGAAAAGTCTTTTAGTTAAAATGAGTGGTGGTTAGTTAGCCACATATGTACTTATATTGTGTGAGATATTTTGATTATCTTGTGGTTTGTAATCTTCACACACTCTCTCTCTATAAATGAAGCTTATGTAATGAACTATCTAGAGCATTAAGAAGAGTACTTAACAAGTTTCAGCTTATTCTTCTTTCTCTGTAGTTTTTTTGGAAGCAATTTACAACTATATTTTGCTACTGTTTCAGCTTGTAGCCTTTTCAATTCTTCTTGCCTTTCTTATGACATAGTATTAGAGCCCTTTTCTTACGGGATGCGAATCTGATTTGTTGATTGACTCGTCTTATAACTGGTTCTTTTCTTAGATCTGTTTGCTGGAAAACATGGCACCAGAAAATCAACCAACGATGGGTCCTCCGATCTTTTCTGGTGAGAATTATCATATTTGGTCTATCAAAATGAAGGCTTATTTGAAGGCTCTCAACTTATGAGGTGTTGTTGAGAGAGGAGAATCTGCTGTCCAGCCATTGAGAGATAACACAACTCCCAATAAAATTAAAAAATATGATGAGTTGGTGACTGGATCTTCAAGAGCTCTCACTTGTATACATTCAAGTCTTATGGAAGTGATATTTACAGGGATTATGACTTGTGAAACAACCAAAGAAGCCTGGGATAAGTTAAAGGAGGAGTTTGAAGGTAGCAACAGATGAAATCTGTCAAGGTCTTAACCTTGAAGAGGGAATTTGAGCTCTTGAAGATGAAGGACTCGGATAGTGTAAAATAATACTCTTCAAAGCTGATTGATCTTGTGAACCAAATAAGGATACTTGGTGAAAACTTTTCAGATCAGAAAGTTATGGAGAAGATCATGGCCATCCTTCCGAACAAGTTCGAATTAAAATTCTCAGCTATTGAAGAGTCTTGTGACTTGACTACTCTTTCAATAGATGAGCTGATCTCTAAATTGTAAATTCAAGGGCAATGGGTAACTATGAGATGTGAAGGGATAGTTGAAGATGCCTTCAAGTAAGGCATAAATTCAAGCAACAAAAGGAAGCAAAAAAGTCTCTTTAGACCACTCTAGAGAGGTGAAATCTAGTGGATACCAAGGTGAATCATCGAAGAAATGAAAATTTCCACCTTGTGGTGTTTGTAAGAAGACAAACCACTTGGAGAAGAATTGTTGGCAGAATTCAAAGAGGTCTCCCATTCAATGTAGATACTGGAAGAAGTATGGGCATATTGAGAAGTATTGGCAGCAAAAGAAAACTCAAAGTGGTCAGTCTTCCCAACGAGTAAATTTTATGAAAGATTACTAAGTTGAAAAAACAGAGGAGGAGGTATTCATGGCTTCGCACACATCACATGTTGATCGATATAATTGGTATGTTGATAGTGCATATGCAAGGCACCTGGCGATTGATGAAAATCTATTTGTTAGCTTGGACAGGTCTGATAAAACCAAAGTGAAGCTTGGAAATAGTGCACTGGTGGAAGATCAAGGTAGAGGGTCGGGGAAATTTCCTCCAGATGAAGGTATAAAAATCATAAATGATGTTCTTTATGTGCCAAGTTTAACTCAAAACTGTTGAGTATTGCTCAGTTGCTTCATAATAATTATTCACTCAATTTTAAGGATAAAAGTTGTGTCATTTATGATTCTAAAGGATGTGAAGTAGCCAAAATTAGCATGATTGACAATTCCTTTTCAATTTTATGCTATTCTGGTGAAAGTTGCTCTTTCAATGTTGAAATGAGTGATACTTGGCTTTGGCACAAAAGGTTCGGTCATTACAACCTTAGTTTATTGATGTATATACACTCCAAGGGTATGGTGCTTGATATACCCAAAATTAACATGTGTCGAGATGTCTGTGAGTCATGTCAATTTGGTAAATTGTATAGACGATCCTTTTCTAAAGGAAGTCTTTGGAGGGAAAGGGAAAAGCTAGAGTTAGTTCATACAGATATATGTGGACCAATGAGGACAGATTCTTTGAGTGGAAATAAATACTTTATTCTCTTTATAGATGATCTAACTCGAATGACATCGGTCTATTTTTTAGTAGCAAAGCTCAGGCATTTTCTATTTTCAAAGAATTTAAGGCTATGGTAGAAATGGAGAATGGTTGTCGGTTGAAGTATATCAGGTCAGATAATGGAACTGAATATACTTCGCATTAGTTCAACAAGTATTGTAAAGATTTGGGTATTCAACAACAACTCACTATTAGATACACTCCAGAACAGTATAGGGTTTCTGAGAGGAAGAAAAGAACGGTGATGGAGATGGCAAGATACATATTGGCAGAATAAAAGATACCCAAATATTTTTAGGCTGAGGCAGTCAATACTGCTGTCTATTTGCTGAACAAATTACCAACTAAAACACTCCAAGACATGACGCTATTTGAAGCATGGAAGGGTGTAAAGCCGTCTGCGAGACACTTGAAAGTATTTGGTTTTGTGTGCTATGCCCATGTTCCAGATACTAAAAGAGGAAAATTGGACAAAAACACAGAACTTTGTATTTTTTGGGTTATAGCACAACTACAAAAGGGTACGAAGTGTATAATGTTAGCACCAAGAAGGTGTTTGCCAGTAGAGATTTTGTGGTGGACGAGTCTAGCCACTATGATTAGGATTGAGATATTATTGTAAAGAACCAAGAAGGGAGTACTTCAGTTGCATCTTTAAATCCACAGGAAAGTGATATTTCTTCTAGTCCTATTATTGGAAAGAACACAATTCAGATGTTGAATTAACTTCAGATTCTCTTGTTTTGAAGACCAGGTCTCTAGCTAAAGTTTATGAGCAATGGATTTTTGCTCTTGCGGAATCATCTTCTTTTGAAGAAGCAGCAAGTCATGAAGCTTGAATTTCCGCAATGGAGGAGGAGCTTGGCATGATTAATAAAAATGATACTTGGGAGCTGGTTGATAGGCCCGAACAAAAGAATATCATTAGTGTCAAATGGTTTTACACAACAAAATTCAATCCAGATGGCTCTATTTTTCAAGCATAAAGTCAGACTTGTAGTTAAAGGCTATTCCCAGCAGCCTGAAGTGGACTTTGGAGATATATTTGCTCCTATTGCGAGGCATGAAACAATAAGATTTCTAGTCGTTCTTGCAGCCAATACAAGTGGAAAATCTACCAGTTAGATGTCAAATCTGCATTTATAAATGGATTTCTTGAAGAAGATATTTATGTTGAATAACTTGAAGGTTTTATAGTTGCAAGTGAAGAAGACAAGGTGCATAATCTTAAAAAAGCTCTATACAGTCTTAAATAAGCTTCGAGAGCTTGATTTAGTAGGCTAGATACTCATTTGTTGTCTCAAGGCTTCAACAAAGGCCTAAATAAGCCTACTTTATACTTCAAAATGAAAGTTGATGGGCGGTTAATTATTATATCCATTTATGTTGATGATTTGATGATCACAAGTGAAAATTATCTTGCGGTTCAAGAAGTTAAAAACGTGATGTTAAATGTTTTTGAAATGTCTGATCTAGGAGAAATGAAGTTTTTCCTGGGAATGGAGATTTCTCAATCTCCTGAAGGAATTTTTTTGTCCCAAAAGAGGTATTCCTTGAGTCTCTTAAATAGGTTCAAGTTTGATAAGTGCAAACCTGTTGCAACTCCACTTGTTGTGAATGAAAAGTTAATGAAGGATGATGGAGAAGAGAGAGCAGAGTCAAAACTCTATAAAAACCTTATTGGAAGCTTGTTATATCTGACTGCTACCAGGCCAGATGTGATGTTTGCAGCTAGTTTATTATCCCGATATATGCACTGTCCCAACACAAAGTATTTTGGAGCTGCTAAAAGGGTGTTGACGTATATTAGAGGGAAACTGATTATGGCATTTGGTACAAAGTGTGGAGAATGAAGCTCTTATTGGCTATTTAGCTAGTGATTGGGGTGGATGTTTGGACGATTACAAAAGCACATCTGGTTACTCTTTTTCATTTGGTTCAGGCATTTTTTCTTGTAGCACAAAGAAGCAGGATATTGTAGCTCAATCTTCAGCAGAAGTCGAGTATGTGGATGCTACATCAGCTACAAATCAAGGAACTTGGTTGAGATAAATCTTTTGTGAATTTGATCTTTTGCCAAAGAAACCAACAGTGATCTATGTAGATAATAAATCAGCCATTGCTATGGATGAAAATCCAGTGCAACATGAAAGGACGAATCATATCAACATCGGATTTCATGCTTTACAAGATACCAAGAAGAATGGCGAAGTTAAGCTGGTGCATTACAGAAGTGAAGAACAACAAGCCGATATTCTAACCAAAGCTCTTCTCGCCAATAAGTTTTTGAGTTTCAAAGGATGTTGCAGGGATTTCCAATGAAAAATCTTAAGAAGGAGTATTAAGAAATAAGGTTTCTCTAGAAACTCCTAGATAGTAGATATTTTTGTAGTAAAAAAGTCTTTTAGTTAAAATGAGTGGTGGTTAGTTAGCTACATATGTACTTAGTATTGTGTGAGATATTTTTCTTATTTTGTGGTTTGTAATCCTCACACACACTCTATACATATGAAGCCTATGTAATGAACTATCTAGAGTATTAAGAAGAGTACTCAACAAGTTTCAGCCTATTCTTCTTTCTTTGCAGTTTTTTCATGAAGCAATTTACAACTACATTTTGCTACTATTTCAGCTTATAGCCTTTTTGATTCTTCTTGCCTTTCTTGTGATAATTAGGATTTGTTCATTGTGTTGTAATGTTAATATAATCTAGTTTCAATGTATTACAAACAAAATCAGGAATGTTATCTTCAAGTTGTATAATTCGAAGACTTGGGATACTTTCCTTGGGAGGTTTGTGTGTTGTTAGGAATTAGAATCTATAATTCCTTAGGTTAAATAGGTTTATAATATTTGTCGAGAGGATCATTGTGGTTAGTAAAGTTATGGTAAAATCCTATAGAGGTATAGATCATGATTTTTTACACTTTTTTGAGCCAGGTGTTTTTCACGCAAGATTATTGAATTCTTTACTTACTATCCTTACTGCTTTTTTGGATAACATTAGGCAACTTGTATCACAGATTTGGTAATTTTTATGTTTAAGTAACTAAACTCTAGGTCGTGTAGAATGTCATGTGGGCTACTTTACTTAAAAGAAATCATATGGTAGAACACGGGATGAGGCTCACTTTATCTGACCTTTAATTTAGAAGGGGGGAAAGGTAGTTGAACTATCTCGTGTAGAAATTAACAGGGCTAGTGAGCCATGACTAAACACTATTATCTTATATGCCAACGAAACTGGCCCAAACCATTTATAGACTTGAAATATTGATTGCAAATATGATTGATTGCAAATATATGGAACACTGTAAAAACCCAAAATACACTACCATAATGGGGGCTATTTCGTGGTGAAATTTTAATCTCAGAGGATAGGAATAAGGTTTTGTATGCTAGACATCAGATTCTTAACAATGCTATTTTGTGGTGAAATCTTAAGCATGGAGGATAGGAATGAGGTTTTATGTGATAGATCTCAGATTCTTAACAATAGGTCAATTATCATCAAAGCATGGACCACTAATAATGAATTTGCAAAAAAGATCTAAAGTCTATTCCATTATGGGAAAAATTTCTCAATCTTTCTTTTAGATATTGGTCCATGGACTCTCTGAGTATATTGAGTAATGTTTTGGAGATTTCTTTGTACGCCGATAATTGCACAACAAAGATGGACATGATTTCATATGCGTGGGTACTAGTTAAGATGGACATCACTAGGCTATTTCCTATGATGGTTCAAGAACCTGAACTGGGTGAGAAATAATTTGATCAAATATTGTAGTATGATTGGAAACCATGCTATTGTGGAACATGTTGTCAACTGGGCAATAATTGTGCAAGCGCTAAACCGATATAGAAAGATGTTGGGCACAAATAGGATCAAGGGGCCCAAAAGAGACAAGAAGTTGAACCTTAAAAACAACATGATGGTTTGCCTACTATTGTGGCTCTAACAAATGATGAGAAACTTGTTGTTTTTCGGATATAAAATTTGTATTCAACAATATGAACTTCAACACTAAGTTCAAGAACAACTTCAAAAACTACAAAGAAGTTTCAACAACTTCAAACACAAATTCAAATAGTATGAGCTATCAAAATGAAGTTTCTACTATTTTCTAGAAAAGCAGTAAAACCAAGTCAAAGAAAATAAAATGAAGACAAAAAATAGAATCAAGTCCACCGAATTCACCGTGTGTCCTTAAGGAATTTATTCCCCTAAAGTACTTGAGGTTAATGGACTATCTCCTTCCAAGATCAAATAATTTACTTCAAAAATAGTGGTACCTCAAATTTTTTAAACCACTAACTCACTCAACATTTTGAAGATCACACTAGAGTTTTTTTTGACGAAGACGTTTTTCAACTCAAAAATCATACTTTTACCTGAGTAAAAGTTTGGGTATTTATACCAAAAGGCGTTGCTTTAGAAAGGAAGCAATGATTTACAAAACAATGCACTATTTTTAAAATGACACCTACCTGTGCTGTATCTGCGCCTGACCTGCGCTGTATCTGCATATAGGTAGAATTTTGAACAAAACAGAATGTTCTGGCTTGGCGTATGCAAGACCTGCAGCTAAACTGCGTGCGCAGGTCATTTTTTTATTTCAAAATAGTACCTTAAAGGGTCACGTCCCTTTGAGGTGCATTGTGGCGTGTTCACATTGCATCCATAAATGGAGAAAATTTTCCATTGGATTTTTGGATTAAAAATTCACTTCATTTAATCTTTGAATAAATTTTGTCCAAAAAGGTAATCTCTCAATCGAGCGACAACAACGATGGTGCAAGGCATATCTTCTTCTTGCCTCAATGTCCATATGAAGGAGTGCTTCTCAATATAAGCATAAGAAAGTTTCTTTCTCCCACCAATATGGTAGAACTTTACTTTCTTAAAGTGAAAAGTCACTTCACTTTTTCCTTCATTTTTCATTCACATATTCACTTAGAACCCAATAATCCCTCATATACATGGAGAATGACTATTTTATAAAATTTTTTATGGAAAAGTGTGTGATCTACAAGCAAAGACTAATTATATCTGAATAAGTATGTTTCTCTTGAACTTTCCATAGTGAGCTTGCCCGGATGCACTCGGTCAATTGGTAAATGTAATAACTTTGAACTATCTAAATTTAATGTATACCTAGACAACACAAGTCACCACGACCAATCTTTTATCATTTATGGTTCTCACGGTTTTGTTTGTTTCAGCCATGAATACGTCCTGGTTTCATGATAGCTTAGAGAATAGATCTTTACTATCATTTTCCTTGAAGCAGCTTCCACTTCACCCTCACATAGGTGATTCTGAAATATTTAATCATTTAGATCAAACTTTTTGGTCTAATCCATCGAACTCAGAAACCATTAAAAATCTTGAAACCATAAGGTTTATCCTTGTTTCCTGAACATTGTCTTCATTATGAGAATGGGTTGATTATATTGACAATTTTGAATCGTCAATCACAACTTTATGTGATCTTCTTGAATCTAGATCTTGGGATCTCTAGTCTTCTAGGTAGAGTTCCTAGGATGTAAATTCATTCCTTTCGATGATCTCTCAACTTCCTCTCTCGATAGGCCTTTTGATAGTAGATCTAACACATTATCCTTTAACTTTGCATAGTAAATCGTGATAATTTCACTAGAGAGTATTTCTCTAATGGTATTATGTCTCCTTCTTGTATGACAAGATTTACCGTCATACATCATGCTCCTCACACTATCTATTGCCTCTTGACCATCATAGTGTATACATACTATTTCTAAAGGTTTGGTCCAATAAGGAATATATTCTAAGAAATTCCTAAGCCATTCAGCTTCTTCACCGACTTTATTTAACCTGATAAATTCAGATTCTATTGTATAGCGAGCAATGCATGTCTGTTTGAATGATATCAAATAGACTGTACTCCACCAAAATAAAATACATATCAACACGTAGATTTTACTTCATTCGATCCAGTGATCTAATTTGCATTACTATATTCTCCAATCACCGCTGGATATTTGTTATAATACAAAGCATAGTGTTGAGTATGTTTTGAATGCACCAAAACTCTTTTCATTACCATCTAGTGAGTCTGATTGGGTAAAATATTCTGGGTTTTGAACCTTAGAAAATTTCTTGGAATTTCGTTCTTCGGACACAATACGACTTATGGGTATAAGCCGTATGCTGGGGTACAAGTGGTATGGTACTTTTGTATGCTAACTAGTGTTAGTTGGTGGGATGGTTTTGGTCATTGGAATGGGTATGACTTAGGGGTATGAGTCGTAGGGCTTGGTACGAGTCATATTAGGGACTCATATGGTGGGCAGTGTTTGATCTTCTTGGTATTTTATTCTGCCAGGGATATAGGTTATGGGTATGGATCGTATGCTGTGGTTACGACTTGGTTGGATGAGTCGTATACCAGACAATGTTTGATTTATAGTTTGAGGCTTCGATACAAGTGGTGGATACCGATCATATAGGAGGATATGACTCATATGGGTCAGTTGTATCCCTGTGATGGGTTTTTAAGGGATTTATGTGGGGGTTAGCTAGGACCCACGTATTCTAATAAACTTAGGAGGTTATTTACCCTAATATTCTATTCATTAACACTTACAAACTATTCCAAAACACTCAATAATTTTCTCAAGAGCTTTGGGGAAAGAAGGCTAGGGTTTCATCTTACGAATTTCTTTGGAGCTCGTCTTTGTGATTTCTTTCCATTAATTCTTCGATATAAGGCATGATTCTCTTCCCTCATTGTAATTTCAACTAAAGTCATAGTTTATATGATTGATTTTATGGTTTTACTATTTCATGATTACGATTTTCAACTGTTATTGGGGGTTTTGATATTGAATGCTTGGTTATAGTTTCCTATGATTTTACTTATGCTTTTATATGCATCAATGGTGGATTCGGACAATTGTATTGCATGGTCTACTGGTCTTTGGAATTGATTTTGGTTATATTATGCCCCTAAGGTGTTTGATAAAATGCTTATAAAGATATGTTCATTGGATTGACTTCTTTTAATGGATCTCTTGCATGTTTTAAACTGGACAAAGGATTTATGCATGACTTAAATAGTTTGAAAAGGCTAAATGCTAAATGGTTATTCTCATGGAGAGCATGGAAGCCTCCTAAGTGGATTTAATATGGTAATTGGAAGGGCACCTAAGGTCCTCTTAACCTAAATGGTTTGGATATGGATATTAATTACAAGGGGTGGTATGACGGCACCACCAATATTGGCCTTGGTTAATAAATGGTAAATGGATTGTTTGGACAAAGTTTTGATTAGACATTAATGGTGCGGTGTGTAGCTAAGCCGTAGAAGTTAGAGGTCCCGGGGGGACCAAAACTGGAAACTTATATTTGTCGATATGAGGGGTCTTGATGACCATGTGCGTGTGTCACATTTTATATTGGGGGATGTACTAGTCTTCCCATAGGATATTCCCTAGTCATGTGGCTACACGTACTGAGGCCCTTTCAGCAGGGGGAGCTCAACCCATATGGACCGTGGGTGGTTAGGATGACAAAGCTATACAGTCCAGGTAAAGCTTTCAAGTGCATGCTAACCAGGTCCCCTTTTCTGGAACTTACATATGTATGGTTATACGCATTACAAATGGTTTTACTTGGTTTTATGACTGGTATTATTTTATCCATATCCCAAGATTCATGCTAGAGGTCACTCGCTAACCCTATCTACTGGCAGTTGTATACCCATGCTATGCAGAAATCAACCATTCTATTTCTTTTGTTTAGCTCGCAAATTCGGTATCAGTATTTGGACTGAAGTGGTGAGCTTCCATCATTTTGGAAGGCATTATTTCATGTTATGGATTTCTTTAGACAATTTTCTTTTATTTTGGATATTAGTTTTGGTCATGTCCCAACTGAATTTGTTTTTCTTTTGGATAGAGGATTTGTTGTACTTTTGGGGGTTAGTATGGGTAGAATCGGTATTGTTGTCGGCCTTGGCATTGGAATAAGCTGGGAGGCTAGAATCATCGAACATGATTTCTCACTATTTCATCCTACTACATTTTGGGATTGATTTTCATATTATGTTTTGGTATTTCCTTTAATTTATGGTCTATGGTTTGGTTTGGTATGGTTGGGCAGTTGGTACGGTATAGTTGGACTCGATTAGGTCGGTCACGGTTATGACCCTATCCTAGAGTCTTAATGAGAACAATAATGCTATCTTGTTATATGTTCAAAATTTAGCCCATTTAAGGCTTGACATAGGTGGTTGGGTTTGGTAACAAAGGGTGGTCTCCAGTCCTGGTTGGACTTGAGATGCCCATTACGACAAGGCTCGGGGCCAGGTCATGTAAAGTTGGTATCAGAGCCTAGGTTCATGGTCAACTAGAAAGTCCACAAAGCCATGTTGAGTAGAGTCTCTTTTAGGGGTGTGAAGCACGCCACACTCATAAGAGAAATACTGCAAGACATTTTGGAATATTTCACTTTATTGGTATTCTATCTTCAAGCTTGAGTTCTCAATCCCAGAATCTCCTCTTATCCTTGTTTATGCGTCTTTCAGATCATGCCTCCTAGATCTGGAACACAAGGAAATTCTTTCATCCCATCTGGGGATAATGCTGAAGGGGTACGTCTTACATCTAAAGTACATCTTCGATCTCATGGTCCTTTTCCTGATGGTGTTGGAGTTTCTTCTATTCCAACTAGTTCTCCTCAGGTCCCTCAGGGCAACATGACAAATACAAAATTTTGTCATTCTATTTCTGTCAATGCCTAATTGGTTACTGCTCAGGCTGAACGGGGTACGACTGGTGCTTTTTCTGCTGAGGCCTTTAGAATTAGTCAATTTATGAAGATAGGTCCTCTAAATTTTACTGGGGTGGGGGTGGTGGAGGATCTACAAGGCTTCTTGGGTGAAATGGAAAAGATCTTTTGGGTGATGCAGGATACTAATGTAGAGGAGGTTCACTTTGTAGCTTATCAACTCAAGGATATTGCTTATTAGTGGTATGAGAAGTGGGATAGGGATAGATGTGATATGGAAGAGGAAGAGTTGTGGGAGGCCTTTTCTAATTTCTTCTTGGATCAGTTCTTTTGTCAAGAGTTGAGGGAAACAAAGATGGAGGAGTTTGTGAACCTCAGGCAGGGGAGGATATCTATAAAGGAATATGCTTTGAAGTTTCATCAGCTATCAAGGTATGCTCCTAATTTGGTGGATGATATAAGGTCGAGAATATGGGAGTTCACTTTTGGGTTAAAGGAGTTCACCTAAAAGGAACAACAGTTGTATGCCAAGTTCTCTAAGTGTGAGTTTTGGTTGAACGCTATGACTTTCTTGTGTCATATTATTTCTAGTAAAGGGATCATTGTGGATCTGCAGAAGGTTGTTGTGGTGAAGAGATGGCCTAGGCCCACGAGTCCATCTGATATTCAGATCTTCTTGGATTTAGCCGGGTATTATAGGTTGTTTGTGGAAAGCTTTTCTTTGATAGCTGCTCCTTTGACTAAGTTGACTCAGAAGAAGGTTAAGTTTTCTTGGTTGGATGCTTGTGATGGGAGTTTTTAGAAGTTGAAGGATAAGTTGACTTCGGCTCTAATCCTGACCTTGCTGGAAAGCAATGAGGGTTTTGTGGTTTACTGTGATGCATCTCGGGTAAGGTTTGGTTGTGTTTTGATGTAGCATGGAAAGGTGATTGCCTATACTTCCAGGCAGTTGAAGGTATATGAGAGGAATTATCCTACTCATGATTTAGAGTTGTTAGCGGTTGTGTTTGCTTTGATAATATGGCGATATTATTTGTATGGTGTTCATGCGGATATCTTTTCTGATCACAAGAGTCTTTAGTACGTGATCACTAAGAAAAAACTTAATCTCAGGCACAGGAGGTGGCTTGATATTTTCAAGGATTATGATATGAGTCTTCACTACCACCCAGGTAAGGTTAATATGGTTGCTGATGCTCTTAGCAGGTTATCCATGGGGAGTTTGGCTTATGTGGAGGAAGGCAAGCAGGAATTAGTGAAGGATATTCACCGCTTGGCTAATACTGGAGTTCATCTCTTGGACTCTAAGGATACTGGTGTGATGGTGCAAGATGTGGTTCGATCGTTTCTTGGTGCAGAGATTAAAGAGAAACAACTGTTGGATCCTGTCTTGATGAAAATTAATAGTGTAATTGGTGGACGAAAGGTAGTGGTGTTTGAGATCAGTGGTGATGGAACTTTATGGTACGAAGGGAGGTTGTGTGTTCCTGATATCGATGGGCTACGACAAAGGGGGTTTGACTGAGGCGTATGAGTCGTGTTATGTTGTTCATCCTGGCTCGACTAAGATGTATCATGATCTCAAAGAGATCTACTAGTGGAATAGCATGAAGAGGGATGTGGCTGATTACATGGCCAAGTGCGTGATGTGTCAACAGGTGGTATCAAGAAATTGATTTTCTCAAATAGAAGTGGGGAGTGATCAATATGGACTTTGTTACCGATCTTTCTTTGTCTTAGAATTAGTATGATTTGATTTGCATCATCGTGGATAGGATAACTAAGTCTGTGCATTTCTTGCTAGTGCAGACTAAATTTTTGGTGGAGGATTTTACGCGGTTGTATCTTCAGGATATTTGAAGCTGTATGGGGTACCTATTTTGATTATCTCTAATTATGGTACGCAGTTTACGTTTCATTTCTGGCAGTCTTTTCAGAAAGGGTTGGGGACTAAGGTTAGTCTGAGTACTGCTTTTCATCCACAGTAGGATGGGCAAGCGGAGAGAACTATTTAGATATTGGAAGATATGCTTCAGGCCTGTATGATTGACTATGGTGGAAATTGGGTTGAGCATCTACCTTTATAGCTATCATTTAAGTATTGGTATGGCTCCTTTTGAGGCGTTGTATGGTAGAAGGTTTAGATCTCCTATTGGGTTATTTGTGCTTGGAGAAGCAGACATGTTTGATTTGGATTTGTTTTATCAGGGGATGGAGAAAGTCAAGGTGATTCGGGATACGCTTAAAGCTACCCAAAGTCGCTAAAAGTCTTATGCGTATGTTAGGCGTAGAGACTTGGAGTTTTGAGGTTAGGGATAGGGTGTTCCTCAAGGTGTCTCCCATCAAGGGAGTGGTGCGATTTTGTGAAAAGTTGGCAATGTTGCTTATAAGTTGGAGTTGCCAAGTTTGGTTCATCTGGTCTTTTATGTTTCTATGTTGAGGAAGTGTCTTGGTGATCCTTCTTTGATTATTCCTTTGGAAGGATGGGGTATTTTGGATTCTATATTTATGAAGTGGTCCTGGTTGAGATATTAGATGTCCAAGTTCGTTGGTTGCGAACCAAGGATGTGGCTTCGATTAAGGTTCTATGGCGGAACCACAAGGTGGAAGAAGCTACTTGGAAAGCGGAAGAGGACATGAAGTCCAAGTATCCACATTTGTTTTCCGCTTCTGGGATTCGTGCGGAAGGTATGTGTCTTGAACACATCTTTATTTTCTGAGTTTGTTAATAGAAAGATTAACATCTTTGCCTCTTTGTTTTCAAACTTTGTTAAGGGACGTTTGATAATGCAAATGACTCTGTGTGTGGTTACCCTTACCTATTCCATCATTCGGGGAAGAATGTTCCTAGTGGGGGTGACTGAAACATCCTGGGTTTTGACCTTTAGAAAGTTTCCTGGAATTTTGTTCTCCGAACCCAATATGGCTTATGGGTATGAGCCGTATGCTGGGATATGAGTGGTATGGTCCTGTCGTATGCTAACTAGTGTTAGATGGTGGGATAGTTTTGGTCATTAGAATGGGTCCGACTTAAGGGTATGAGTCATAGGGCTTGGTTCCAGTCGTATCAGGGACCGTATGGTGGGCAGTGTTTGATCCTCCTGGTATTTTATTCTGCCAGGGATACGGGTTATGGGTATGGATTGTATGCTATGGTTACGACTTGGTTGGATGAGTCGTATACCGGATAGTGTTTGATCCAAGGGTTAAGGCCTGGATACGAGTGGTGGATACCGATCGTATAGGAGGGTACAACTCGTATGGGTCAGTCGTATCCTTGTGATGGGTTTTTAAGGGATTTAAGTGGGGGCATTTTGGATATTTCCCTACTTACCCTAACTAGGGCCTACGATTTCTAATACACTTAGGATGTTATTTACCCTAAATTCTATTCATTAACAGTTAGAAACTATTCCAAAAACTTAATAATTCTCTCAAGAGCTTTTGGGGCAAGAAGGATAGGGTTTCATCTTACGAAATGCTTTGGGGCTTGTCTTAGTGATTTCCTTTCATCAATTCTTTGGTATAAGGCATGATTCTCTTCCCTTATTGTAATTTCAACTAAGGGCATTGTTTATATGATTGATTTCATGGTTTTACTATTTAATGATTATGGTTTTCAACTATTATTAGGGGTTTTGATATTGAATGCTAGGTTATGGTTTTCTATTATTTTACTTATGCTTTTATATGCATCAATGATGGATTTGGAAAATTGGATTGCATGGTAATGGTTTAATGGTCATTGGAATTAATTTTGGTTATATTATTCCCCCAAGGGGTGTGATAAAATACTAATAAAGATATGTTCATTGCACTAACTTTTTTAAATGGAACTCTTGCATGTTATAAACTGGACAAAGGATTTATGCACGACTTAAAAGGTTTGAAAAGGCTAAAGGCTAAATAGTTATGCTTGTAGAGAACATGGAATTCTCCCAAGTGGATTTAATATGGTAATTGGAAAGGCACCTAAGTTCCCCTTAACCTAAATGGTTTGGCTATGGATATTACTTGCAAGTAAGAGGTGATATGATGGTACGACCAATATTGGCCTTGGTTAGTAAATGGTAAATGGATTATTTGGATATGGTTTTAATTGAGCATTAATGGTGGGGTATGTAGCTAAGCCATGAAAGGTGGTGGTCCCGAGGGGACCAAAACCAAAAATTCATATTTGTTGATATGAGGGGTCTTGATGACCATATGCGTTTGTCATATTTTATATTGGGGATGTACTATTCATACCATGGGATATTTTCTGGTCGTGCAGCTACACACACTGGGGCTCTTTCAGCAGAGGGAGCTAAACCTATATGGCCCGTGGGTGGTTAGGACGACAAAGCTACACATCCCAGGTAAAGGTTTTAAGTGCAAGCTAAACCCGGTCCTCTTTACCGGCACTTATATATGTATGGTTTTATGCATTATGGATGATTTTACTTGGTTTTATGATTGACATAATTTTATCCATATCCTGAGATTCATGCTAGCGGTTACTCTCTAATCTCGTCTACTGGTAGTTATATACCCACGCTATGCAGGAATTGACCATTCTATTTCTCTTATTTTGCTTGCAGATTCGGTATCAACATTTGGACTGAAGTGGTGTGTTTCCATCCTTTCAAAAGGCATTTATTCATTGTATGGATTTCCTTAGACATTTTTCTTTTATTTCGGATATTAGTTTTGGCCATGGTTGGGGGCATGTCCCAATCAAATTTATTTTCTCTTTTGAATAGAGACTTTGTGTCACTTCTAGGGGTTGGTGTGGGCGGGATCTATATTGATGTCGTCCTTGGCATTAGAATAAGCTGGAAGGCTGGCATCATCAGACATGATTTCTCACTGTTACATCCTACTACATTCTGGGATTGATATTCATTTTATGTTTTGGTATGCCCTTTGGTTCATGGCTATGGTTTGGTTTGGTATGGTTGCGCGGTTGGTGCTGTACGGTTGGACTCAGTTGGGTCAGTCACGGTTGTGACCCTATCGTAAAGTCTTAATGAGAACAATAACGGTATCTTGTTATATGTTTGAAATTTAGCCCATCTAAGTCTAGACATCGGTGGTTGGGTTGGGTAACAGGGAGCGGTCCCTAATCCTGGTTGGACAGGGGGCGATCCCTGATCCTGGTTGGACTTGGGATGCCTATTACAACAACGTTTGGGGTTGGGTCATTTCATTGGGTTACTCATGTACCGACTCAATTTACTAATAGTGCATGCTATGTCTTATCGCGTTCAATTCATGATATACATCAAGCTTTCCAACATACTAGCGTAGTCCAACTATGAGTCACTTTCACCTTCATTCCTTTGAAGTGCAAAGCTCACGTCTAATGGATTCTTGACATTATTGAAATCTAAATACTTGAACTTGTCAAGTTACTTTTTAGTGTATATGATACTGACAACGCTAACCCTTGTGGAGTTCTATGAATTCTTATTCCTAAGATTATATCAGCCACTCCAAGGTCTTTCATATAAAACTTGCTCTCAATCATTCATTTCATAGCATTATGTCAGAAACATCTCTACTTATGATCAACGTGTCACCCACACACAAACAAACAATGACTTTGTGATTTGGAGTGTCTTTAATGTACACACATTTATAACATTCATTTATCTTGAAGCCGTTTGCCAATATGGTCTGGTTAAACTTTGAATGCCATTGTTTGAGTGTTTGTTTTAGTCCATAAAGTGACTTAACAAGTTTTCACACTTTTCTTTTTCTACCAGGAACCACAAAACCCTTAAATTGTTCCAAATAAATTTCTTCCTCCAATTTTTCATTTAATAATGTTGTCTTCACATTCATTTGATAGATTTCAAGGCCATAAACCACTGTTAATGCAACCAATATACAAATGGACGTTATTCTTGTTATTGGAGAGTAAGTGTCGAAATAATCAAGGCCTTCTTTTTGTCTAAAGCCTTTCACTGCAAGTCTTGCCTTGTATTTGTCAATATTACCATCAACTTTCATATTTCTTTTGAAGATACATTTAGAACCTAAAGGTTTATTTTCTGGAGGAAGATTAACCAACTTCAAAGTATGGTTTCTCAAGATTGAATCAATCTAACTAGACTACCTCTTTCCAAAAGGATGAGTCCAAAGACGACATCGCTTCTTTAAATGTTTAAGGCTCATTTTTAAGAAGAAACTTTACAAAATCTAATCCGAAGAAAGTCGGCACTCTTTGATGTGTACTACGTCTTGTATTCTCATAATTAAGTACATTCTCCTTTGGTTCATCTTGAGGTCATTTAGACCTTCACTAGATAGTTCTTGTCTAATTTTATACAGATGGATATGTTCAAAGAACTTAGAATTATCTGATTCAATTATCATATTTCCATGAATATTTGGATGTTTGGATTTATGAACCAAAAATTGATATGTTTACTATTTGTAGCATATCCAATGAACACACAGTCCACACTCTTAGATTCTATTTTTGCCCTTTTGGCATAGGAACTTGGACTTTGGATAGACACCCTCATATTTTAAAATATTTCAAGTTGGGTTTTTGACACACCTCAAAATTCGGGACATGTTGTATGGGCACCTCGAGTACACATGTACTGAAGATCGTGTAATACTCCGTACTAATCCTAGCTTGTTTCAACTCTTAGTTGCATACTTAAGGGGTTTAACAACAACAACAACAATAATAGACCCCGTGTATTACTACAAAATGGGGTCTGGGAAGGGTAAGATGTACGCAGACCATACCCCTACCTCCGAAGAAGTAGAGATGCTGTTTTCGATAGACCCCTGGCTCAAGCTAAAGGATAGTAACAAGTGGAGCATACTGAAGGGGTTTAAGTCTTGAAATTTTCACTAAGTGTTGAGGACTGAGCCATTTTTAAAACCTTCTAACTTTGAGGAATTTTAAGTTGACCTTCTGGGCTCCGAGATGATGGTTTTTGAGTTAATTCATGTTCAAGGGTATAAGAAGCATGTCTCGGGTAAGTTTTGGATTTTTCAAAAAAGGATTGGGTCACGTTTCGATTTCCAGAATAGTAGCCCATCGTGATTCCACCGTGTTGCGATGGCTATAGCGATGGCTGCCTTGGCGCGTCGCGGTGGTGTGCAAAATAACAATTGTCATTATCCAGTGACTCACCACAATTGCACTGCATCACGGTGAGTATAGTGATGAGGGAGTCACTGTGCCATGGTGAGGCCTTAAACGACATTCCAGTTATGTAATTTCATTTCTAGGGGCAGTTTAGTCTTTTACCACCGCCCAAATTGTTAAAATAGAAGATTTAACCCTATTCTAAGCATATCACACTCATTCCTTACCAAATTTCTCTTCAATAAAACTCTAGAGCTTCAACTTTAACTTCAAGAAATCCAAGGTTTCACTGTTCCCTTTTTCAAGATAACCAAGAATCTAGGGTTCCTAATCCAAGAAGTTCAAGAAAAGAAATCAAAGGGATGGTATGGTTCATGTGAATGATGAAGCTGCAGATTATGGTAGTGAAGCACCTCAGAAGGGTGCAGAAAGTCCTATAACTGATGCTATTGGAGGGGTATAGAAACCTCCTAATAATAAATCTTTTGCTAAGTTGAGAAAAAAGAGAAGAGCTGCTATTAAGAAAAAATTGGTAGTAGAGATAATGAAAGATACACAGAGGGGTAACTACTCAGAGCCTAAAAGTTTAGAAAAACCTTCACAAAGTTTTCAATCTGTAGCAAATTCCAAATGATGTGTACTTTGAATATTGTTCCTGATTTTGCCTACTGATATGCAAGATGAATATAGGGTTGTTAATTCAAAAGATGAGGTTGATTATGATAATGTATCTATTAATGGCGAAGAGGGGGAAAAAGAGAATAGTGAACACTTAATCAAAGCTTTTGATCTTGATGTGCTATAGGTATTCATGAGGAAATTCAGCAAGTCACTGAAAAGCAAGGATTATCCCCAAGAGGACATAAACACCAAGCTAGATTCTCTAGAACTACTTTTACAAGCAAGTTTGCTAATAGTGAGAAAAGGGGTTCTCACTAGGTCTTAAGCTAAAGGTTTATTATGATTAGCAAACTCATTTGGAATGCCAGGGGTATTAATACCCAAGGGGCAATGGAAAGAATCAAACCTCTTACTAATATCCATCATCTCTCTCTTATTACCATTCTTGAACCCTTTTGTCATAATTCTCAGCTCCATAATTTTAGAATTTAATTAAACATCGACAAGGAAGCCTGCAATTCTAACAGTAAGATATGGATGTTTTGGACTCATGACATCAACTGTGATATTGTAGAATTTGATGAACAACAAATCACTTGTGTTATCAATCATGTGGGGTTGAGCCAATCATGTATGATGACCTCTATGTATGCCAAATGCTAGGATAGTTTGAGAATACCCCTTTTGGATAGGATGTTACATTTCCCCCCTCTTAATATGCCTTGGTGTGTTGTAGGTGACTTTAACATGATTACTTCTATTGATGAAAAGTTAGGGGGTGTTCTTTACAACATGAGAAAGAACTTTGATTTTATTAGGGTTATTGCAGCTTGTGGTCTGATTGATATTGGTTTTAGTGGTTAGAAGTTTACCTAGTCCAACTTAAGAGGGATCGATTTCAGAAGCTGGAAGAGGTTGGATAGAGCCTTAGTCACTGATTCTTGGCTAGAGCAAATGCCCCTTACTACTAACACTCATCTTTCTTTTGTGGGTTCTGATCATTGCCCTATTTTGTTACAAATGCAAGAAAGACATGACAATCACATAAAATACTTTAAGTTCTTAAACTTCTTGGTTGATAACAAATATTTCCTGAAAATTGTTGACAAATGCTGGAGCAGAATTATTGAGGGTGATCCTATGTGGGTTTTTCATAAAAAAATGAAAAGACTAACCAACACTCTTAGTCACTGGTCCAAGAAGGAATTTGGTGATATTTATGCTAAAGTTAAAGAGTATAAGAAAAGGTTAGAATTGCGGAAGAAGAGCTAATTCATAACAGAACTTATGAGAACATGATTAATTTGCACCATTTTAATGCTGATTATATCAAATTTTTGAAACTAGAAGAGTCAATTCTCAAGCAAAAAACTCAATTACACTGGTTCAAGGATGGAGATACTAATTCTAGATATTTTCATGCTTTAATCAGAGGTAGGAGAAGGAAGTTATTTATCCACAGAGTCAAAAATGAAGAAGGCAAGTGGGTACAAGGTGAAGGTAAAATTGCTGCAGCTGCCTGTGAACATTTTCAAGAGATTTTCACCGGTAAAGGGAAGTGATTCCTGAAGATTACCTCAATTGTATTCCCAAAATGGTCACTGCTGAATAGAACAACATTCGACATGAAGATCCTACTCTTGATGAGCTTAAAACAGTAGTTTTCTCAATGAGTACTCATTCTGCAGCTGGTCCGGACGACATAAATGGTAAATTTTTTCAAACCTGTTGGCATATTATTAAACATGACCTCCTAAAAGTGGTTCAAGCTTTCTTTTGTGGTCACATTATGCCTAACTATTTTTCCCATGCTTGTTTGGTCTTACTCCCGAAAGTGGATCATCCTAATAAACTTTCGGAATATAGATCCACAAGCTTGAGTAATTTCACTAATAAAATTATCTCCAAGCTGATTAGTCTCAGACTAGCACCAATTTTTTCCAATTTGATTTCTCCCAACCAATCAGGATTCGTGAAAGGGAAAAACATTTAAGAAAATATTATGCTTGCTCAAGAAATCATCCATAATATCAAGAAGCCTAATGAAGGTGGGAATGTTGTGATTAAATTAGACCTGGCAAAGGCTTACGATAGGGTTTTGTGGACTTTTAGTTGTCTAGTTATCAAGAGAATGGGATTCAAAGAAGGTATTATTGATATGATATGGAGAATTATGTCCAATAATTGGTATTCCGTGATTGTTAATGGGTCTAGACATGGTTTTTTCCATTCTACTAGAGGCTTAAAGTAAGGGATCCCCTTTCTCCAGCTTTTTTCATCTTGGGTACTGAGGTTCTTTTAAGAATTCTGAACAATTTGCATCACCATTATTTGTATCATGGCTTTACTATGGAGTAGAAGAGTCCTCAAGTTAATCATCTGAGTTTTGCTGATGATGTGATAATCTTCACATCTGAGAACAGATCTACTATGAGACTTATTATATAGGTTCTTACTAATTATGAACAGGTGTCTGGGCAGCTTATTAATAGAGATAAAAGTCACTTCATGCTTCACTGAAGTGCCTTTCCTATTACCATCAACAAAATCAAGCAAGAAACTGGTTTCAAGCAGAAGATGAGTCCTATTACTTACCTTGGTTGCCCCATTTACACAGGCAGGAAAAAAATCATCTTTACTCTGGTTTGATTTCTAAAGTACCGACAAGAATTAATGGCTGGCAGACTAAATTCCTCAGTTACGGAGGTAGAGCAACTCTTATTAAGTATATGCTTCAGTCCCTTCCTATTCATATTCTATCGGCAGTTATTCCTGCTAGGACCACTCTTACCTAAATTTTGAGCTTATTTGCTGACTTCTTTTAGGGGTGGATTGATAACAAAAAGAAATACCATTGGTCTTTGTGTATAAATCTTAGTTATCCTATAGAAGAAGGTGGTACTGGTACTAGACATCTCAAAGATGTTTGTGTTGCTCTTAAATTTAAGCAATAGTAGATTTTTAGATCAAAAGATACCTGGTGGGGTGACTTTCTCAGAGCTGAGTATTGTCAAAGAGCTTATCCAGTTATCAAGAAATAGCATGCTGGTAACTCTCTGGTTTGGAAACATATGATGTACAACGAACAAATTGCTGAAAATCACATTCATTAGAGATTGAAATCTGGTACTTGTTCCTTTTGGTGGGATGATTGGCTAGGTGTCGGTATGCTTCATTACTACAGAAGAGATCCTATCAGATCTAATAACATCAAAGTCAATCAACTATGGGTGCAAGGTGAATGGGATATTGAAAGGCTCAACCAGCTGCTACCTCTTGTTATAGTTCATCAGATCATGGAAACTCAATTTCATTTTCAAGAAGGAGTTGCTGACCAACCTATTTGGACGCCTACTACTAGTGGTAAGTTCACCGTTTCTTTAAACTAGGACCTTGTTAGACCTCACAGAAATAAGATGATGAAAAATAGGTATACTTGGCATAAGTATGTTCCTTTTAAGTGTTCTTTTCTCCTATGGAGAGCACTAAGAGAAAATTACCTACTGATAATAAGTTAACTTCTTTCGGACATGAGCCATCAAATTGTCTTTATTGTTATAATCCAGGACATGATACAATTGAGCATATAATGGTTAGCAGTCATTTTGTAAGAAATATCTGGCAATTTTTCTCTAACTCCTTGGGGATTAATCACACCACAATGCCTCTTAGAAATTCGATAATGAGATGGTAGATCCTTGGACATAAAAATGAAGCTCATAAGCAAGTTCTTCATGCTATCTCTATTTTCATTTGCTGGAACTTATGGAAGAATAGATGAGCGGTGAAATATGGGGGCAAGACATCAAACTTGGCTAGAGTAAAACTTTTGATATTCAAGAATATTTCTATGCTTTTAATCATTAATTTTCACTACATCTCTTGGCCTCAAAATTGGAAAGACATGGTAAAATAGAAGGGTACTACCAGATGACTAGGGTGCATGAGGTTAGTTGGTTCAAACCTACTAATTCTGTGGTGAAGTTAAACATAGATGGTAGTGCACTTGACAACCCTAGCAGGGTTGGAGCTGGGGGTGTAGTGAGAGATTATCAGGGAGATCTTATTCTTACATATGCCAGCCCTCTTGGGTTCAGAACTAACAATCAAGCCGAAATTGAAGCAACTAGCATTAGTCTAAATTGGTGTTTACAAAATAGTTATATGAAGGTTATTTTTGAGGTTGATTTGGAACTCATTGTTGAGTGGATCAAGCAACATGCTAAATCTCCTTGGAAACTTCAAACTTATCTTGATAACATCAAAGGAATCATGACATAGCTGGAGGAGGTTACTTACATGCATATTTACCGAAAGGCAAATTTTGTAGCTGATTCTCCATCTAAAATCAGTCACAACTATGATATTTCTCAACATTACTTCAATTTCCAGCAGTTACCAGAAGAAACTAGAGGACATTTTGTACTTGACAAACTTGGTATGATCAATTTTAGAAGAAGAAAGATAAAGAGAATCAAAGAGCCGCCGTGAAGTTTGGTGAATTGTTATAGAGAACTTGGTTACTCCTTTGTAGTGCTTCTTTACTGATTTCTCTATTGATCCTTCATTCTTCATCTAGGCTTCATTATGATGGGCTATTTTACAAACCTTTTGTATGAGTTCTCTTTCCTCTACTTTGTAAGGAAAGAGTCTTCCTTATTCATGTTTCCTAGATTATATTGTACTGAGAGGAGTCCTCTCTTCTAGGTGCTTAGATCTAGATTTCCTTTTTAGTATCAGGGATGAGTCGACCGACCTTATTAGGCTAGTTTATTTTTAACCGCCATAGGATCGGAGGTAAGGTTTATGCCCCCCTCCTTGTATTTTTTATGTTTTTTATTTTAAAAAAAGCATTCAAGAACATTCCCAAGTCTTCAAAGTCAAGCTTTTACATCAAATCAAGCATAATAAAATATGTAGGGTTATAAAAAAGGATGCTTCATTCATCCTTGTGCCCAAAACTAGTTTTAAAGATTAATTTACATGAATTTAAGCATGAGTATGATTTGAAGAATTCTCTTTTATGATTTGAACACCATGTGTATGATTTGAGATATTGATTACAGATTTCCAATTAAGTTTAAGTATGATATTGTTGAATTACTTCAAAAAGTATATTGAGCATGATGTTTTACTATGAATTTGATAAGTTTAAAGCATGGGTTTTAGGCCCTAAGATTTAGTATTGATATTTCAAGAAGATTATGATTTTAAGCCTCTTTGATGATTGTTTACCAAGATTCAAGAAAGAATTTATCTTTTGATCCTAAGCTAAGATAAGAAATCCACATTGTTCATATAGTTTGAGATTTAAAGAAAGAGAAGCATAATTGATTTTCGTTATAAATCCTTGTGTTATTTTAAGGTGGATTTCCTAAAGTTCTAAGCGATAAGTATGAGAGTAGTATTTAGCACCGAGTTGGGTATGATTTTGAGGTCTGATGCCCCAGAACTATGAGCCACTGTAGGTTTAAGCAATCATATTTGGCTAAGTCAGTGATCACTTAAGATAAGGTTCTATTCCAATGGCAAGGGTAGAACAACTCTCCCTAATATGGTTAAGATGTTGGACTCCATGAAAGATGACATGGTTTATGTCACTTAGAAGAACTTCCCTAACAAAAAAGAAAAATAGAAAAGCTTTTAGAAATTGAGTGTAAAAGCTCACAATTTATTCAAGATATTATTTTACTTAAGACATTAGCTATGAGATTTTCAGCTTTTAGTTTACAGATGATAAAGGTGAGTCCTTTTACATTTAACCTGCATGATTTGAAAACAGACTTGACTTCAGTCCTACTTATTTCACTAATAGAAAGAGTAAAAGTACAACTTTTAGAACTAAGTTTTATAGCTCACAAGATTTATATAGTATGCTTTATTATTCATGATTCATGATTTTTAATTTTCAGTTATTCAAGCCAATGTGATTCATTTACACTTAGCATGCATTCTTTACAAGTTATATGCAAAATTAGTTATAGTCTTACTTATGCATTCACCCCAACATGCTCAATACATTCCAAAAGAACTGATTCACATATACGTCTATGTGCTACATTGTTTAATAATGTAGGTACCAGTTGTAGTATGCACATCATATTCAAACAGTTGCAGATTTTAGCCAGCAGGTGATGAGTCCTCCTACTTTGGGAACTTCAGTTAGATGTTATTCATGTACTTTACTTTCTTACTCATATGTATTAATTAGTGGTAGTTGGAGTCGCTTCCCATCTATCTATAGTCAATATAGTAGAGGCTTTATAAATGTCAGTCAGAGTCAGTTATGTAATTTCAGTTTCTCTTTTCAATTTTATAAGAATGTAAAATTGTATAAGTATTGTATTTTCCCTAGATTTCTTCATGATTATGTTTCTCATAGTAAAGTCAGTTATTTTACACATATTTAAGTTAGTTGCTTAACAGTATGCCATTACAAGGGTTAACATGGGATCACTTGTGGTCCTAAGCACCGTGTGATGACTAGGGGGTAGTCTCAGGTCGTTACAAACTTAGTATCAGAGCATAGAGTTCAATTGTCCTAGGTGAGTCTATGAAGCCGTGTCTAGTAGAGTCTTGTGGAATGGTACGGAGACGTTTGTACTTTTCTTTAAAAGGCTGCAGGGCATTTAAGAAATGTTTACTTTCTTTCACACTCTAGATCATGCTATAAAGTTCTTCTCTCAGAAAATCTTGTTGATTCGTGTGTTACTCCATAATTCTATATCTATGTTAAATTCTTGAGATAACATGATTAGCAAGTTCTAATTCCTCCTAAGATGATTGTAACGCCCCAAAAATGAGTCTCGAGATGTCACACGGTGCTTAAGACTATGATTAGTCTCAAGCTAACCCTGTAAGCCTTCTACTAAATCTGGATACTCATCATAAAGAAATATAGATATATAGTCAAAGCTAAAACTCTATCCGTTCTAAGCTAAAATTATCTAAACATAATAACTGAAAGTATTTATCTCAAAAGTTTGGACAATCAATATTGAAAATCTGAATTAAATCTAGTAGTCTGACAAGCCTCTACTACCAAAAACTAGAGAGCCACTGGGACAAGTCGCCAGCTGACTCGAACAGATTGAAAAATACTGAATCAACTACTGTAATAGACTAGAATATCTGAATGACTGGGTCCCTGAACTAAGAGGACTCACCAACTATCGGGATGTAGATGGAGATGCTTGAAATCACTAACGCGATCAAAACTGAGCACCTGAACCTACATTGAGACAATGTATCACATAGATGTATATATGGATCAGTATTTCTGGAATGTACTGTGTATATGGGGGTGAATGTAAAAGTAAAACAATATCTCAACATTAGTGTAAATTTGGGAAAGAATTCATGTTAAGTGTAGATGACTCACAATAGCATGAATAACCAAAAACTAAAAATCATGATCACGATTGATAAAGCATGTTGTATAAATCTAGTGAGTCATAACACTTAGTTCTAAAAGCTGTACTTTTATTCTATTCTATTTTGAAATCATACTGTCTAAGCGTAGAAAGCACTCACTTTTATATCTGTAAACTGAAAGCTGAAATCTTATAGTCAATGTATTTTATAAAGTAATATCTGAATAAAACGGTAAGCCTTTACACTTAATTTCAAAAAGCTGTTCGGTTATTCTTTTCTGTAGTCTTTAATATTAGGCTGTAGGGAGGTTCTTCTATCTGACATATACTATGTGATCTATAATAGTGTCCAACATCTAGTTCCCTAATGGGAAAACCTCACGTTGGGGAGATGTGTCATACTCTTGCTAAAGGGTATAACCTAATCTAAGTGATCACATCTGTAACTGTCATCCATATAGAAATGGAATAATATGATAATCTGAACCTATGTTGGCTCATAGTTCTGGGGCATGAGAACATACCCAACTCAGTGCTAAATACTACTCTCTTTAATCTGTGTGCCCATTCCGTTGGAAATCCAATTTTAAAACTAGCATAAGGGTTTATAATGAAAACCAATTATGCATCTATCTATTTCAAACTATAAGTAAAGCTAAATCTACTTTTTGTAAACTGTAATAAAATAGTAAAGTGGATTTCATATCTTATTGAAAGATTAAATCTTTATAAAATCTGAAAATAACCAATCATAGGATGCTTAAAGCATTGTCATTCTTGAAATATCAATGTTCAACTAGGGCATAACAACCCAAGTATCAAATTTATATCAAATCATTATAAAGTTCATGCTTGATAATGAAAATATTGATAATTCAATTCAAAATCTAGAAATTTCAGAAATACACATAAAAATACGAAAGTAGACATGCAATTCAATATTTAAATCTCTTAAAATATCATAATCTTTGAATAGTAATAAGTGGGTATAAACCCTAAACTAAAATTCATATAATTTCATATAAAATTCAACTTTAAAACTAATTTTGGGTACATGGATGAAAGAATTATCCTTGTTGAAAAATTTCACATACCTTAATTGATGAAATTGATAAAGAAACTTGAACTTGAATTCCTATTTTTACTTTTGAAGATGATTTCTTGAATATCTTGAATTGGTAATCTTGAATTTTAGGTTATCTTTGAAAAAGAATGGTGGAATTTAGATTTCTTGGGGTTTACGTTTTGAGGTTCTAGGATTTCTTGGGGAGTAACTTGATGAAAAGTGAGCATATAATGCTTAGAATAGGTCAAATATTGTGTTTTATACTATTTGGGGGCTTGGGAAATGACTACGTTGCCCTTTGTAAAAATTAGTGCGGAACTAGAAATCCCAATTTTGGGCCTCAGTGCGATGCGCCACAATCGCGGTGGCTTGTTGAAAAAAGGACGAGTTCTATTTTGGCCTCTGGCAAGACGTGGTGTAATCGCGTTACATCAATGGAAAAAGGATGAGTGCCAGTTTGCACTCCACTACGACACGGTGTTTGTTGTTTTGAGAATTTTGACGCTATACAGGTAAATTGCATTGAGCTACTGGAAAAGGACGAGTGGGAATTTGGATTTCACTACGATGCAGCTAATCACGGTGCTTCATGAAATTTGGATAATTGCAATTTTGTACCTCACAGCGATGCGGTGTAATCGCGGTGCTCTATTATTTTTCACTAAAATCGCCATAACTTCTGAGTATCGAATTAAGTCAAAATTGGTATTATTGGAAAGCTAATTCAATTATCTACAGTTTGGTAGATCTAGAGATAGAAAATTCTACTTGTATGAAGAGTTATACTCTTTTGAAGTTGTTTCTTGACATATTAGGAGCTAAACTGGCTAGGAAAAGGTACGGGGTATCACAATGATGCTCTCAGATTTACTATCAGTAACTTCAGAAATCATACAAGGGGATTGAGAGGAGCTCACTAGTTTGTTATAAGTTTCTCAAATTGAAATTTTTGTCCTCACCCATATGATTTTTCTAGTTAAGACAATGTAAGATATGTATTCAGATTTCTTATTAAATCTTTTATCCAGATAGTTCTCATGAAAGGATATGGTATAAACCCAAAGTGTTAAATAGAGTTTGCATTTGAGGGATGTTATAACCTTGAGTGTTATGATTCATAAGTGGTAGAACCTTCTTACAGGTTGAAGTATGGGTTTAGGAGTGAAGTGACAAGAAAGTGGGAATGACGATTGATAGAAAGTATATAGATAAGCTTATGTATGCTATAGATTTTGCGTTACGGTGATATGTCCTTATGTGTTAGTTTAGTGAAAGGTAGGGAAAAAGTTATTATTTAAGGTAAATTATTGTTTGCTTGAAGTATGAAATGAGTTATTGATGATATTTGTTGTGTTGGAAAAGTATATTCATGAAGTATCTGGTTGTTGAATATTGCTAATATAGGCTTCCCCATGTGGCTATGAAAAAGAACATTTGTTGATGCTTTTAGAGATATGAATGTAATTTAGGTGTATAGATGAGTAAATAGTCTCAGTGTGTAGAAGGAGGATGTGCTAACAAATTTTAGTAAGTTACACCATATGAGTATGATCGATTATTATTGTTATGAGGTTCTAGTGGACTAGTATTTCTTGATGTCTTATTTTATAGCTTCCAGGTGAGAATAGTATGTGAGGTTGGATTGTCAATCATGCCTAGCACTAGACACTAAGATTGAATAGTGAATGATCATCAAGGTGGATGTAATGGTTGCTTGGTTAGTGATGCTAGTTATATAGAGGTGGACCAATAGGCTTGGAACAGTGCATGTAAGAATTTAAGTTTATTGAATTGAGATTAAGTATGATATTGTAGGTATGATATAGAGGTGTGCCAAGGTGATATGGGGTTGCATTATTTTCTAAGGTGATTTAGTATCGTGTGTGGTTAGTAGTACCCTTGATTTACTAAGTGGAAGAAGGCTAGTTATATAGTACATGATGTTAGTAGTAGATAAGTTGAGGAGTTATGGATAGTTGGTGGTGAGTCTTTTAAGTATGATTTTTATTCATATTGTTTTGGAATATGTTAAGTGTTAGAATCTAAGTTTGAATCATTGAATATTAAGCAAATAAAAAGGAGAGTTGAAATTCTAGATGGTGACACTCCCAAAAATTCCAAGTTAGTCAGTGTTTAAGCTATTATATAATGAATATTGAGGCTATAGAAAGTTAAGAGTTGTATTTTAGAAGGAAGTATTAGCACTGGGTTTTATACTTTCAGTTGCAATCTTTCAGGATGAGTTTAGTATTTATGTGTATTATTATACCCCAGACTCTAGAGTAAACTGATTTCAATTTTATTTAGAGTTAAGTAAAGTGGTCCATAGACTTAGAGTGATGGATTAAAACTAAGGGGGAGGTGATAGAACAAGTACCCAAGTTAGGCCTTCAGATTCTAGTAGTAATGCTAGAGTATTGTAGAATATCTGAAAGAGAGGATGATGTCCAACCTATTCTTGTTTTAGTGTTGTATTTCAATCATCACGATATCTACTTATGACTACATGTCAACTCCATGATCATAGTTCATGTTCATGCACATAATAGAGAATCATGTACTCTCCCAATTCCTAGTATGAGGAGTTCCAGTTTATTCAGCAGTATGAATCCATGAGTTTATGAACTCCAAACTCAGGCATGCAGCTCATGACTCATGTACTTATGCTTTACAGTATGTTCGATTTTAGTACTCATGCTACACTCCTAATGATCAGCGAAATTCAGTTTATGTAATGTGTGTCCTTAGTTTAGACCTCTTTGATGAATCCATTATATTGATACTCTATTCCTCAGGCCTCAGTTAAGTGTCCCAATTATGCATAGTATTCTTTCATGCTTCAGGTTCTCATGTCCTAACCTTTCAGTGACCCTTCCTTAGGTCAAGATAGTGATGATGAACAATTATGTAGATGGAAGAAAGTAAATGTTTCATGTTGGGAAAGATTATTGTATGCTTGTTTTATGTAAGTCTATAAGTTTGAAGGAATATTGAGGTTAAGCTTTTGATGTATGTCTTGGTTAGTTGGGGATATGCATGTCTTTCTAAGAATACTGCATGGAAGTTGTTATTGATAGAGGTATTAGAGATTATGAGAAAGATGCTTTATGAGTGTTTGCTTAGAAGTGCATGTGTGATTATGAAGATGGCTTGAATGTCATGTTGAGATGTAAGTGTAGGAATGCAATATGCTCTAGTGAATCCATAGTAAGAGTTTAGAGTTAGTCATTGAAGTGGTACGGCATGTTATGCTTAGCGTGTGAGCTTTGGAAGAGACATATAAGAATGAATAATGTGGTTTAGACTAGTATTATGGCGTAGCGTGTTGTATCTTGTGATTTTGAGTTAGGCTTCATCATGGTGAGAGAATTTAGTTCAGTTTATACTTTAGTAGATGGGATTATCAATGCCATGTGAAGATTTTTAAGTTGAATCAAATGAGTATGGTATTTAAGGGGAATGGTGTAGTTGAGGGAGTATTTGAGAAGTGTGCTAAGTTTGAACTTAAGAAGTTGTGCTGCCTAAGGCCTAGAAATTCTATCCTAGCTTGTGATTTATATGTCCATGTTCCATGCAATAGAATTGTATCAATGTTGTGTTTCGTTAGTCAGATTTCTTGTTCAAATTATGCCCAAAATTCTTTGCTCCATAATATTATTAGAATTTCTTAGAAGATTGTTGGAGAAATACTCCATTTGAGTATAGGTAGTCAGTATGGTCAGGTCTATAGAGCCTACGATCTAGTGTAGCAATAAAGCAGATAAGCTCCTATAGATTTCCAACTTTTCGTTTAGTCTTACTACCCAAAGTTTCACGAGTAAGGCCATTCTATGAGGTAAAATGTTCGCATTCATGAAAATTATAAATTTATCTCAGTTCATGCATCATGCATTATTTTTAGATTTAGATATTCAGTCATGATTTAGTCCATAAGTGTCTTGTGTATCATCTTAGTCATTCCTTAGTGTTTCAGCCAAGTCAGTAGCATTCAGGGGGTGAACTATCCCAAGGGGGAGATGTGGAAATACCCTGAGTTTTCATGTCTTGAACCTCTTAACTTTTCTTCATGAAATCAGATCCATCCTAAAGTAATAGTTACTCATAAGTTAACTCTCTCATTTTTATCTCAACCTTATAATAATTCTTATGTCAATGCATGTATTCAAGAGATTAGCTAATTCATGATATTCCATTTATGTATCATGTTTCAGACTCAGTTATAAACTCATGTTCCAAGACATACATGTTCAGTAAATGATCTCAGTTACCTTGGTATAGTACTCTCAGTCTAATCAGTCTTACTCGAGGACGAATGTTCCCAAGGTGGAGATATTGTAATACCCCGTACTAATCCTAGCTCGTTTCAGCTCTTTGTTGCATACTTAAGAGGTTTAAGTCTTGAAATTTTTCACCAAGTGTTGAGGACTTGGTCATTTTTAAAACCTTCTAACCTTGAGGAATTTTAAGTTGACCTTCCAGGCTCCGAGACAATGGTTTTTGAGTTAATTCATGTTCAGGGGTGTAAGAAGCATGTCTCGGGTAAGTTTTGGATTTTTCGGACAAGGATTGGGTCATGTTTGGATTTACAAAATAGTATCCCACCACGATTCCATCGCGTCGCGGTGGCTATAGCAATGTCTGTCTTGGTGCGTCGAGGTGGAGTGCAAAACAACAATTATCATTTTTTAGTGACTCACCGCTATTACACCGCGTCGTGGTGAGTATAGCAATGATGGAGTCACTGTGTCGCAGTGAAGCCTTAAACAACAATTCAGTTACGAATTTTAATTTCCAGGGGCAGTTTAGACTTTTACCACCACCCCAAATCATGAAAACAAAAGATTTAACCCTATTTTAAGCATATTACACTCATTCCTTACCAAATTTCTCTCCAATAAAACCCTAGAGCTTCAACTTTAACTTCAAGAAATCCAAGGTTTCACCGTTCCTTTTTCAAGATAACCAAGAATTTAGGGTTCCTAATCCAAGAAGTTCAAGAAAAGAATTAAAGAACATTCCCAAGGTTTCAAAGTCAAGCTTTTACATCAAATCAAGCATAATAAGGTATGTGGGGTTATGAAAAAGGATACTCCTTTCATCCTTGTGCCCATAACTAGTTTTAAAGATTAATTTACATGAATTGCAATTAGGATTCATACCCAAAGTATCTTGTTTTGAGTTTTGGATTTATAAAGTTACTGAAGCATTAAAGTCCATATTTGACTTGATTTAACGAATTATCTTTTATGATTTGAACACCATGAGTATGATTTGAGACATTGATTATAGATTTCCAATTGAGTTTAAGCCTGATATTGTTGAAGTACTTTAAAAAGAATATTGATCATGATGTTTTATTTAGAAGAACCTCCCTAGTAGAAAAGAATAATAGAAAATCTTTTAGAAACTAAGTGTAAAGGTTCACAATTTATTTCAGATATTGTTTTACTTATGACATTAGCTAAAAGTTTTTCAGCTTTCAGTTTATAGATGATAAAGGTGAGTCCTTTTACACTTAGCCTGCATGATTTGAAAACAGACTTGACTTCAGTCTTACTTATTCCACTAATAGAAAGAGTAAAAGTACAATTTTTAGAACTAAGTGTTATGGCTCACAAGATTTATACAGTATGCATTATTATTTATACAACAACAACAACAATAACAAACCCAGCGTATTCCCACCAAGTGGGGTACTTTATTATTCATGATTCATAATTTTCAGTTTTTAGTTATTCAAGACAATGTGAGTCAGCCATTTACACATAACATGCATTCTTTACAAGTTATATGCAAAATTAGTTATAGCTTTTACTTATGCATTCACCCCCACATGCTCAGTACATTCCAAAAGTACTGATTCACATATACGTCTATGTGCTACATTGTTTAATAATATAGGTACCAGTTGTAACATGCACACCATATTTAAACAGTTGCAGATTCCAGCTACCAGGTGATGAGTCCTCCTATTTTGGGGACTTCAGTTAGATATTATTCATGTACTTTAGTTTCTTATTCATATGTATTGATTAGTGATAGTTGGTGTCGTATCCTAACTATCTATAGTCAGTATAGTAGAGGCTTCATAGATGTCAGTCAGAGTCAGTCATGTAATTTCAGTTCCTCTTTTCAGTTTTATAAGAATGTAAAATTGTATCAGCATTGTATTTTTCCCATATTTCATCATGATTATGTTCTGCACAGTAAAGTCAGTTATTTTACACATATTTAAGTCAGTTGCTTAACATTATGCCAGTACAAGGGTTTGCTTGGGATCACTTGTGGTCCTAAGCACCGTGTGATGGCTAGGGGGTAGTCTTGGGTCATTACAGATCACCATGCAACCCAACCTAATCATCAACAAGCATTCAAACGGGTTGGAGGGATCTCGACCATAAAATAAAAATAGCTGAAATATAAGTTTAATAGCCAATGCTAGACAATATCTATCATTTTATTAAAATCAACAGTCTATCCAATATGCCCAAGTCCACTGTCATCCACAAAACCTCTAAACAACCAAGTCAAAGATATGTCGGGACATGCCTCCGACAATATCCAAGTACCAAACCTATACAAGTCTATGACATAAAGTAAAATGACTATGAAAGGTAGGTCTTTCAGAGAATGGAAGCTCACCACTTCAAAGCCAAAGCATGAATCCGGTCGAACACCTGCTCATTGCATAGAAAAAGAAGATACTCCAGCGCCTATGTCGCATGGGGACGTAGTATCTGGAGACGGTTAGCGGTTGGAGTGATAGAATGTAACTCAAGGATAAGGATAAAATGATATCATCATTCGACAACAAGTCAATATATCATGTTCAATCATTTTCAGACATTTATCCTTACACACACACACACACACACACACACACACACATAAATATATATATATATCATATGCCAATCAAGTTATCAAGACTTGACAACATTCTCAAATACTTCAATCATAAGACACAAAGTGGAGGACTCCTATATTCCACACTTAGGTTCATACCATCCTTATTAGGCATCAGACTTTAACCACATTCATATATCACTAGACCAGGTAATTCATCCA
Source organism: Capsicum annuum (assembly GCF_002878395.1). NCBI lineage: Eukaryota > Viridiplantae > Streptophyta > Magnoliopsida > Solanales > Solanaceae > Capsicum > Capsicum annuum. The sequence continues at coordinate 56,522,743 of NC_061122.1, forward strand.
TGATTACACTTAATCAAGAAAAGGGACTACAACCACATAGTTATATACTGAAACAAGGGCTCTACCCATATACCACCGTCACTTAGGCGTGGAACTCTAATCACATAATCACATGTTCAATTAGGCATGGGACTCAGATCACATGCTTGCACATTCACTTAGGCATGGAAATCTAATCACATAATCACATATTTAATCGGGCATAGAACTTTAATTCCATGATTACACATTCAAGTGGGCATGGAACTCCACTCACATGCTTAAACATTCAAGTGGGCATGGAACTTTAATTGCATACTTGCACATTCAATTAGTCATGGAACTCTAATCGCATGATTACACATTCAAGTGGGCATTGAACTCTAATCGCATGCTTACATATTAGGTGAAGTATTTTAATCTCAAGAGATCTCTTTAAGCAAGGGAATACAACCACAAGCTATGAGATGAGGGGACATTACCACAAGTCATTGAACGAGGGGACATTACCCACAAGTCATTGGACGAGGGGATATTACCTATAAGTTATTTCATAAGGCAAAAGACTCTAGCCTTAATTCATCACATCGCCATCATTAGTTGATATTTCAACTCTTGACCCATTATTTCATGCATGTCCATTCATACAATTCATATCACATTTAAGAGCTTTGGCTCACTTAACCAATTTAACATTATACATGACCAGATGTCCCCCATGGGAGCCTTCATTGCTCAACCATTTCAATAGGCTGATGTCTTCATTCAATTCAACATAAAATTCAATTTGTGGTCCTCAAGACCCACACAAGCCATTCACATGTCACTAACAACATTATTTCAAATTTTCACCAAACTTGGTTCCATACACAATTCAAGTTCAAACATGGGGGATTGAATCCCCTTCTTATTAATCAAACCAACGTAGTCATAGTTAAACAAATTACATGGCTAATAACATCAATCATCAACCATTCACACTTATAGGGCCATCATACCACTTCAAGCTGTAGGGTAATTCATTACATGATTAACAGGGTTTATTGCAACCATTTACAAAGAAATTACAATCATGATAACTCAATACATGGCCAAAAAGGCCTTTACCAACCATCCATAAGTATTCATGTTCATTTAGGCATTATCATGACTCATTCATGTCCACTAAATCAATTCAATAGATGCACATTTGACCTTCACACAACCATTTAACCATTGCTCATCCCAATAGGCCACATTCCTTGATTCAACTTATCATTAATTAATTTTATGGTCACCAAGACCCATATAACCATTTATAATTCATTAGCAAGTTTTCACCACATTCTTACCACATTGAGGCTCAACACACAGTAAGTTCATTTTCATGTCTAGGGTTTCAATCCTGATTAGTCATTGATCCAAAAATATCACCAAATACATAATACATGGTTCACAATAACCTTAACATAACATTTACCAATCATTTATGCTCATTAGGCCATATCCCTAACTCAACACATCACCCACAAGTAACTAGGCATTTCACTTAGACATTTTCACAAACACCTATTGTGCATACTTATATAAAGGTCATTTTCATGATATATATCATCAAGACTAGGATTACTCAAGACCCTCATGTTAAAAAACATACAAAAATAATCCATATACGCAATATACCATCAATAACATGTATCAACACAAGTATAAACAAGAATCATCATTATTCATTGTTAGGTAGTAAAACCCTTTTCATTTGATTCAAAACCACCATGTACACTTACTAATTCAAGTGTGAAATTCATGGGTCTAGAGTTATTTAAATAGGGGAATAGATTCATGCCTCAAACAAGGTGACACACCAACAATCATGACTCCTTCTTGCCACTAGATGAGCTCCCTCCAAACCCTAGCCTCCAATCTTAGTTTAAGAACCTTTTTGAGTGTTTAGGAGTGTTTGAGTCTTGTAATGAAGATTTAGGAAGATACCATGCCTTATATAGTGAGAGGATTAGTGTTTTTGGCATGGAAATGACCAAAAAGTCGTTGGTTAAAAGCTGGAAAATCCACATGTGCAGGGGTACGAATCCCCCTTATAGATCACTTGGCAATCGTGACCTAGGGTATGATTGGTAACCTAACTCGTACGCTAGGCTCCTCCTAGGTCAACCACACTGGTGTGGGTATGAAATGGCACCTTTGAGTTATAATCAAAGGGTACGACTCAACACCTAACTCGTATGCTCCATCCATAACCAAAACTGTCCATTCTAGGTTAGGTTTTCACTCCTTAAGGTTGAGTAGTATACGGCTCGTAAGCATGGTTACGACCAAGGGATGGCCTTATTTTATGGAGGACAGTGTATTACCCTAACATACTGTGTAGGATATGAAAGGCAATACGACCTATGGTACGACTCAAGCACCCCCAACCATATCCACTCTAGAGACACAAAAAGAAGTTGTCTTCTCAAAGGTTCACGTCTAGGTGTTTCAATTCTTCCCCACTTGGGATCATTTGTCCATGAAGGAAGGGTAAAACAAGTATATACATAATTTAATCAAATCAACATGCATCATGGAAACCTTTACACAAGTTAGAAATAACACACAACAAGGTTACAACACAACACATATCATGATCATCACCAATCAACCCAAAAATTTTTGCAAGGTCACATTCTTGGGTGTTTCATTCTCCCCCACTTACGATTATTCGTCCTCGAATGGCGGGTAAGAAAAACATCAACACAAGTTAATACATTAGCACATATAATAAACCACTTTCAACCAAACAAGGACAAAGCACACCACAACGTTTCAACATGACACGTATCATGATCTCATTATTCAACTATTTAAATTCAATATTCTTGGATTCCATTCCACCATTTATCAAAAGACTTGATCAATTCAAAGCTTAAGGGATTGATCCCTTCATCTTTCAAAGATATAAAGAAACTCAAACATTTGGAAACTCAAATCCCTTATTCATCAAGACATCAATCAATTGCAAGCATCGAGAATTTTACGTATGTCTATCAAGAACATAAACCAAGTTAGGGATAACAACACACACCTCAAGCATAAGTTTATGGAATGGAACATAGTCGTGGATACTTGACTTCATGTCCTCTTCCGCCTCCCAAGTAGCTTCTTCAGACCAATGTTTCCCCCATAGAACCTTTACCAAAACCACTTTTATTGTTCGTTACCGGCGAACTTACCGATCCAAGATCCTCATTGGGATATCTTCCCAAGTCAAAAAACCTAAAAGACCAACATCCTCTAAGGAAAAAACTATCGAGGAATCACCTACACATTCTCGAACATAAAGGCATAAACAATCGGGGGAAATGGAGTTCAATCTAGGATGCAATTCCAACTCATAGGCAATATTGCCAACCCTCTTTCAAGACCGAATAGAATAGGGACTAAAATAATAGGGACTAAGCTTCCCCCTTTTCACCGACTCATATCACCACCTTTATGGGAGACATGACACCATAGGTGTGGAGCACTTCCTAGTAACCATGTAGGTCACAAATGAGACCCATCCCGACACAACATACCAAAAGTGGAGTCCTTAGGTACGAACACCAAAAGACACACCACCGCATACCTTATGGGGAATCCTCCATGATCCCTTTACTAGAGATAGATAACATGAACAAGAAAAGCCATGACTTATAACAAAAACTCACCCTCAGAGAACTTGGCATACTAATGATGATTCCTCACAGTTTGCAATACGGCACAGAGGTAATCTATATGACCTGCCTCCTTTTTATAATACACTACGTTATTATCAATGGAGACAAAGACAAATATGTCCAAGAATGGATGGAAGACTTTATTCATCAAGTCCATGAATTCCACCGAGGTATTGGTCAACTCGAAAGACATGGCAAGAAACTCATTAACTTTGGGAATGGGTTCTAGAGGAGGATCTTCCGAGTTAGAACCTTTAAATCAGACCAAATGACACAAACACACCCTTTGAAATCACCTTACAGGTTTTGAGATAAGAAAAGGATCTTTTCTTAGGCACTTTAAGAAACAAGGAACCATCTTCCACTGAAATGACTTGCTCATTAGGGAAATTAAACATGACCCTATAGGTCCGACACTCTAAGGAAGAATAGCAAAAGTGCAACTAATCCATTTCTAGGATGACATCTAATTCGACCATGTCCTACCCCACTAAGTCTACAAGAGTATCTCTACTACTAACAGACATTACATACCCCCTATAGACTTTCATAATAATGACAGAGTATCCCACTGGGGTAGAAATAGAAAAAAAGAACTGATAGACTATTGGGACCATAATCAAGATGCACAACCACATATAGGGTTACATAAGAAAAATAGACCCTGGATCTAGAAAACAATACACATCACAGAAGAAAAGTCTCAGCATACCCACATCAGCATTAGAAGATTCCTCAGACTCTTGAGAGATAGCAAGAGTATTGACACATTCCCGACCAACGTCAGAGCTAGAAGCAGCACCCCTGGGTACAAGAGCTAGAGAGGTGGTAAATGACATCTTTTGTCTCGCCCAAGCGACAACCACTATTGGACACTCCCACTGAATGTGGCCCAATTGACCATATTTGAAATACCAATTCTTTCCTTTCCCATAACAACCATGATATAATCGATTATAAAATCAACAAGGAGGGTAGGCGAATACAGATTTGGCTCCACCAATTTGATATTGGGCACTTTGTGCCCTATAAACATCACTAGTCTGAAGACACCCATCTCCTAATAGATTCAGGTAGGGAGAACTAGTCACAGAGTGAAAGCTAAGACATACCCAATACATCCTTTTAGACCACTTTCCACCAATCTGAGTTAACTACATAATGGAGCAACAGAACCCAACATTTTGAGGCGACTAAGGAGAAGTGCCACCACCAATAGTGGGGTTAGTGAGAATAGGTGGAACCCTACGAGGACAGTCATATGTCATAACCCTTGACCGGGTTTGAATCCCAATAGTTGGACAGATGTTGACCATATTGCCCCTAGTTGGGATAGAAAGGTTTGCCCAAATGTCAAATCTCCTTAGATGCATGATATGCGAGATGAACAAATAAGAATTAGAGGGATCTAAAACCCTAGACTCTATATAACTTGAGATTGAAACGCAAAGAAGGGAAACATTCCTAAATGACTCATAGCCTTTCTCTTATAAGTGTGGCACACTTCACACCTATAAAACAGACTCTACTTAACACAGTTTTATGGACTCCAAACTGACCATGAACCTAGGATCTGATACCAACTTAATATACCCCAAAATTTAGGATATGTCATATGGGAACCTAGATTACACATATACCAGAGATTGCCTCGTAACCTAACCTAATCATCAACAAACATCCATACGAGTTGGAAGGATTCGACCATAAAATAAGAACAGCAGAAATATAAGTCTAATAGACAATGCTAGAAAATATCTACCATTTTATTAATAACAAAAGTCTAGCCAATATGCCCAAGTCTACAGTCATCCATAAAACCTCTAAACAATCAGTCAAAGATATGTCGGGACATGCCCCCGACAATAGCCATGTACCAAACCTATATAAGTCTATGACATAAAGTAAAATGACTATAAAAGGTAGGTCTTCCAGAGAATGGAAGCTCACTACTTCAAGGTCAATGTACGAATACACTCGAATACCTGATCACTGCATAGAAGAAAAAGATGCTCCGATGCCTATATCACGTGAGAACATAGCATCCAGAGAAGGTTAGTGGTTGGAGCGCTAGCATGCAACTCAAGGATAAGGATAAAATAATATCATCATTCAATAACAAATCAATATATCATATTCAATCATATTCATACATTTATCCTTACACATAGATATATCACATGCCAATTAAGTTATCAAGACTTGACAACATTCTCAAATACTTCAGTCCTAAGACACAAAGTATAGGACTCCGACATTCCACACTTAGGTTCATACCATCCTTATTAGGCATAAAACTTTAACCATATTTCCATATCACTAGACAAGGTACTTCATTTATGGTTAAACTTTATCAAGGAAAGGGACCACAACCATATAGTTATCTATTAAAACAAGGGCTCTACCCATATACCACAATTACTTAGGTATGGAAATCTAATCACATAATCACATATTGAACTAGGCATAGGAATATGATCACATGCTCGTAAATTCACTTAGGCATGGAACTCTAATAACCTAATCACATATTTAACCATGAATGGAACTCTAATCACATGCGTACACATTTAAGTTGACATGGAACTCCAATCGCATAATTACACATTCAAGTGGGCATGGAACTCTAATCGCTTGCTTACACATTCAAGTGGGCATGGAACTCTAATCGCATGCTTACATATTCAAGTGGGCATAAAACTATAAAAGCCTGTTTACCCATTAGGCGAGGTATTTTAACCTCAAGAGATCTCTTTAAGCAAGGGAATCCAACTATAATCTATTATACGAGGGGACATCACCAACAATTCATTGGACGAGGGGACATTACCCATAAGTCATTGGAAGAGGGGACATTACCCATAAGTCATTTCATAAGGCAAGGGACTCTAGACAAAAACCATCACATTGTCGTCATTAGTTGACATTTGAACTCTTGACCCATTAGTTGATGCATGTTCATTCATACAATTTATATCGCATTTAAGGGATTTGGCTCACTAAGCCAATTCAATATTATACATGACCACATGGTCCTAATGGGAGCCTTTATTTCTCAACCATTTTAATAGTTCAATGATCCATTCAATTTATCATACAATTCAATTTGTGGTCCTCAAGACCCACACAAGCCATTCTCATATCATTAACAATGTTATATCAAATTTTCACGATACTTGATTCCATACACAATTCAAGTTCAAACATGGGCGATTGAACCCCCTTCTTAGACATCAAACCAACATGGTCATAGTTAAATAAATTACATCGCCAACAATATCAATCATCAACTATTCACACTTATAGGGCCATCACACCAGTTGTAGGCTAATTCATTACATGATTAACAAGGTTTATCACAACCATTTATACAAAAATTACAATCACTATAACTCAATACATGGTCAACAAGGCCTTTAATAATGATACACAAGTATTCACGTTCATTTAGGCATTATCATGACTTATTCATATCCACTAGGCCAATTTAATAGATGCACATTTAACCTTCACACAACTATTTAACCATTGATCATCCCAATAGGCCACATGCATTGATTTAACACACCATTAATTACATTTATGGTCACTAAGACCCACATAACCATTCATAATTCATTATCAAGTTTTCACCATATTCTTTCCATATTTGGGCTCAACACACAATAAGTTTATTTTCATGTCTAGGGTTTCAATTCCTTACTATTCATTGATCCAAAAATATCACCAAATACATAATACATGGTTCAAAATAACTTGAACATACCATTTACCAGTCATTCATGCTCATTTGGTCATTTCCCTAACTCAATACATCACCCACAAATAACTAGGCATTTCACTTAAACATTTTCACAAATACCTATTGTGCATACTTATATCAAGGTTATTTTCATGGTAGATATCATCAAGACTAGGATTAATCAAGAACCTTATGTTAAAAAACATAAAACAAGAATCCACATATCCAATCTACCATTAATAACATGTATCAACACAAGTATAAATAAGAATCATCATTATTCATTGTTAGGTAGTAAAACCCTTTTCATTTGATTCAAAACCTCCATGTACACTTACTAATTCAAGTGTGAAATTCATGGGTTTAGAGTATTTAAAAAGGGGAAGAGATACATGCCTCAAAAAAGGTTACACGCTAACAATCTTGACTCCTTCTTGCCACTGGATGAGCTCCCTCCAAACCCTAGCCTCCTATCTTATTTCAAGAACCTTTTTGAGTATTTAGGAGTGTTGAGTCTTATAATAAAGACTTAGAAGGATACCATGACTTATATAGTGAGAGGGTTTAGGGTTTTTGGCATGGGAAATGACCAAAAGATCCTTGGTTAAAAGCTAGAAAATCCATACATGCAGGGGTATGACTCCCCCTAACGGATCACTTGGCAATCATGACCTAGACCCTATGATCCTCCTAGGTCAACGACACTGGTCTGGGTATGAAAGGGCACCTTTGAGTTATAACCAAAAGGTATGACTCAACCCCTAACTCGTAAGCTCCATCCATGACCAAAACAATCCACTCTAGGTTAGGTTTTCACTCCATATGGTTGGGTAGTATACGACTCATAAGAATGGTTACAACCAAGGGTTGTCCTTGTCATATAGAGGATTGCACATTACTCTAAAATATTGTCTAGGATATGAAAAGTAAGAGGGAGAGAGGGATGAGTTGTGTCCTAGGGTACGACTCAAGCATCCTCAACTGTATCCACTCTAGAGATATAAAAAGAAGTTTTCTCAAGGGTTCATGTCTAGGTGTTTCAATTCTTACCCACTTGGGATCATTTATCCATAAAGGAAGGGTAAAGAAATAATATACACAAGTAAATCACATCAATATGCATCATGGAAACCTTTACACAAGTTAGAAATAACACACAGCAAGGTTACAACACAATACATATCATGATCATCACCAATCAACCCAAAATTTTTTGCAAGGTCACATTCTTGGATGTTTTAATTTCCTTCCTTCCATTTTTCTTATGGAATAGAGTGCGTATTGATATGGGTCAATCTATTGAGTATTCAGTTTTCTCTAACTTTCCCCCATAAGTTTTGCGATAAATTTGAACTTCTGAGTAAGACATTCGTCATTTTCTTTAACGTATAATTTTTTTTCTTTAATAACATTTGATTTAGGTGAATATGGGGTAGTAATTTGATGGAAAATTCCATTCATATCTCCCAAAAGGTGATTCATACTCCCCACCCCTAACAATTCTTATTATTTTGATTTTTTTATCCAACTTATTTTTAACTTTAGTTTTATATTGCCTAAACATGTTAATTGATTTATCCTTACCATTTAGAAAATAAATATAACAATATCTAGTGCAATTGTCAATTAAAGTTATGAAATTTTTTTGTCCATCACGAGATGGTGCTGACTTCATATCACAAATGTCTATATATATTTAGTCTAAGGGATTGGAATTCCTTTCAACAGAATTAACATGTCCTAAACGTTCATGCCACAGTTTATTTGACTCTAAGAAGAAATAAAATTTTTATTGATTTCAATATTCATTACTTTGATCTTAGAAAGGCATTTGGTGAGGCAACCTTTACCTACATATACTTCTTCTTTACTAATTACAACTTTTTCTGAAACTAATATATATTTGAATTCATTCTTAGTCATAAGTGAAGCAGAAACCAAGTTCTTTGTCAAACCAGGAACATGAAGGACAGTGTAGAGTGTCACCACCTTGCCCGATGTCATCTTCAAGAAAATCTTGCCTATTTCTTCAACTTTTGTTGTTGTGGAGTTAGCCATAAATACATAACGGGTGACACCTGAATCAATCCATCACTCTCTAGGATTCCCAACCAAGTTGCACCCCAAAAGCATAACATATAGATTATCCACTTCATCTTTGGATTCAACCTTATTGGCTTGATCTTTTTTCTTGCCCTTCTTTGGAGCTTGATAATCTACCAACTTGTGGCCAATTTTGACACAACTAAAGCAATTTTCTTTGAATTTCTTCTTAGAAGAATTAATTTTTTTCCTAACGCTTTTTTTATTTATTTATTAGGGTCATCCTCCACAATATTACAAAATTCCCTCTAGACCTCTTTTCAGTTGTTTTATTGTTCTCTTCAATTCGTAACCACACAATGAGGTCTTCAACTGACATCTTCTTTTGCTATTGCTTCAAGTAGTTTTTGAGGTCTTTCCATGAAGGTGGTGAGTTCTCGATTATATCAGCTACTTGAAAAGCCTCATTCATAATCAAACCTACACAAAGGTTATATGATTATCAAGAACAAAATTAATATATTCAATAAAGGTATTTACTAAGTTTATACCTTCTGCAGGAAATCATGAATGATTACTTGTAGTTCTTGAACTTAGGAGATGAAAGTCTTACTATCTATCATCTTAAAGCCTAGAAATCTTACAATAGTGAATTTCTTCATTCCTACATCCTCAATTTTGGATTTCTTTTCCAAAGCATCCCATAGTCCATTAGAGGTTTCCATATTGCTGTACATATTATATGGATCATCTTAAAGGACACTTAATATGTAGTTCTTACACAAGATATCTGAGTGCTTCCCAATCTCCATTACAATAAAACATTCCTTTTTTGATATTTCTTTTGGCAACTCTGGAATGCTTTCTGAGATGAATCTTTGTAGACTTAATGTAGTTAGTAAAAGAACATCTTTTGCTGCTACCTTTTATAATCCACACCAGAACACTTTTTGGATTTTTATGCCAGTGCCGTGATGAGTGCAGCATTCGAATGATTTGACGTAGAAATATTTATTTCTTCAACATTTTTTATTTCATCATTAACTTAATTTTCAATAGTCATATTTGCTGTCACAAAAAGACAACCAATTTAAAATATCAGAATACTAACTATAAAGTTGTTTCTTATTTAACAATAAAGTTTTTATGTTCTTATAATCTTCAACCGAATGAACTTTAACTCATGATGAAGTTTTTATATCTTCAATCACTATAAAGTTCAAACAGAGTAGAAAGCAAAATCTTTTAATCTCCAGAAATCCAAAAAATACAGATTACATAAATTTCTTTAGATTATTGTTTTTCAAGTATAAAATCTGTATTTAACAATATCAACTTTAACACTAAGTTCAAGAACAACTTCAAGAACTACAGAGAAGTTACAACAACTCCACACAAATTCAAAAGATGTATAAAATATTAAAATGAAGTTTCTACTATTATCTGGAAAATCAGTAAAGCCAAGTCAAAGAAAGCAAGATGAAGACAGAAAACATAGAATCAAGTCCACCAAATTCATGGTGTGTCCTTAGAGAATTTATTCCCCTCAAGTACTTGAGTTTAATTGAATACATCCTCTCAGGATAAAATAAATTACTTTAAAAAATAGTGGTACCTCAAATTTTCTGAACCGCGAACTTAATCAACAGTTTGAAGATCATATTCGAATTTTTAGAAGAAGTAGAAGATGATGAGGTTTGTCAACTCAAAATTTGTATCTTTACCTGAGAAAAATTTTAGGTATTTATAAACAAAAGGTGATGCTTTAGAAATCAAGCAATGGTTCACAAAACAATGAACTGTTTTCAAAATAACACCTATCTGTGCTGTATCTGCGCCCGACCTATACATCTGCATATGCAGGTAGCATTTGGAACAAACCAGAATATTCTAACTTGGCTTATGCTCGACCTGCATCTGACCTGCGATCGTCATTTCATTCTGAAATAGTACCGCAAAATGTCATATCCCTTCGAGTTGGGTTATAGCTGCATCCGCAAATAGAGAAAAATTTTCTATTAGATTTTTTGATTAAAAACTTCATTTACTTTAAGTTTCAAATAAATATTTTTCAAAAAGATAAACTCTCAATTAGTCATTTGACAAATCGTATCCAAATCTAAATCCAAAGTCGAAGCCAAGTCAAGTAAGCGACAACGACGATGATGATGACGACGATGCAAGACATGTCTCATTCTAGCCTCACTTTCCACATGAAGGAACACATAAGCATAAGAAAGTTCCTTTCTTCCACCAATGTGGGAGAAAAAAACTTCCTTAAATTTAAAAACCACTTCATATTTTCCTCTATTTGCTTCCTCCATTTTCTATTCACGTATTCACTTAGAACCCAACAAAACTTCCTAAGGTCAGACAAGAACATATCCTAAAGACTAGTTTACTAGGGGACAAGAAGCTGTCTCAAGAGTCTTCTAGTGTTGTGGTATCTCAATCAAGAAGGGTGGTAGATCACTAAATCGTTGGGCAACAGTGTAGTATTCAACAGCTACACAACCAACATAGGATATGGTTTTTCTATATTTTCACAAGATGCAGATGCAGAAACTTCCAGTAATCAAGAACTACTATGTGCTCTAAAGGATAATAAGACTGACACTAGTCAAATATTTTTATCTTAATGTTTATTGTCACATAGAGCATTAAAGGATATAATAAGTTTTATAAGCAGAAGTAGATGGTAAAGTTCATTACAAAGAATAATATTGGACTTATGGCTATTATTGAGCATAGATTTGGCAAAAAAATTTGCTAAAAAATGGTGCACAAAGTTGTTAGAAATTGGAGGTGGGAATCAAACTACAACTCCAGTGGCAAAAAGAGTATATGACTAGTTTAGGATCCTAACAAAGTAAATCTAAAAGTGATCAAGTTCATGATAAGTTCATTCATGGAATGGTGAGTGTCACGTCCAAGCGTACATGCAAGTGTACATAGTTATGCAAGTACTAAAGTGGCTCTTGTGATCCTAATATTGATCCCACAAGGACTTGACATTTAACAGGCAATCTAATTAAAGTATTACTATTAAGGTTACGCAAGTGCAATTTGTAACCAAAGAGAGTTTAGGTTATACCAAAAGTAAAAATGAATAATAACAAAAACTAAAAGTGCTGTAACTAATTTGGAGAGTTCCAGGGTCAAGGCATCTTGAAAAATCATGCAAAGCTATACAATCTTGTTGGATAAGTTATTTATCTTAGTTGTTAATTCACGGGGTTAATATCATGGTTATGGTCTTTTAAGCCTAATCATCTATTTTAATTAGCCTCATAACTACATCATTGAGTAGGTATGTGGGAACTAATTCAAACACTTTTATATTTCATCTCGTATTTGCGCTAAACGAGGCAAATTAGGTATATTATCCTACCATAAATCTTATATTTAATTTATCTAAGAGACAATAACTCATTCCTTATGTTTCACATTCTAATCTAATGTACTCTTTCCGGGATCACAAAATAAAGATGTATTTTAAAAATCGTGAATCAATAGAATAGTAAGTGCAAGAACATAAGAACAACCAAATATAATAATTAACTTTAACCAACTTGAATGAACATTAAAAAATCATGTTGTAGCCTCAATCCTAGATAGAGAGTGTTTAGCCACTCATAGTTATACAAAGAATCACCATTAATTAGTTCATAAGTAAAACTATAAAAAAATAGAAGTTAAATGAAGAAAAACTCTAAAGTAGATCCCTTGAAGCCTTCTCCTCTATTCAATCGTGTATTGTTACAAAAGTCCCTTGTAATATGGCTAAGTATTCTTTATGTATCCCTTTAGATCATCCATAAGCTTCCCCATACGAAATATAAGCATTGCTCACTTTGTCCCTAACTTAAACAAAGAGAAAACCAATTTTTATTAATTTTTTTTAGGGAGGGTGCATCGCGTGTCCTATAGAATGGCCAAGGGGGTGTAGCACAAGGCCACCTTTACAAGGTGAGATCTCATCCAATCTTTGTTCTATGCTTTCTGTCTACTTGTTCTTTGATTCCCCACTCCTTATGCCTTGTCTGTAGGATTTATTTGACTTTAATTGCTTCTCCAATGGTCTCCTATAACAACTCATAACAAACATTAATCAATACAACATAATAGAGCTCATCAAAGTACAGTAGAACAAGCATAGCTCAAGCTAGCCTAACAAGTTTTCTTGTCTAAACTCTATTTAATCATTTTGACTCTTGAATTATTTTTGAAGCACCTTAAATACTCTAAACATGCAAATTATCAAAAATACATAAAGAACACTTTATAATTCATTGCACACACCAAATTATCCTTAAAACTAACCTAAATGTGCATAGATTTTGACACTTATATGTATAAATATGCCTAAGATCAGTGAGCATCAGTGGAATGCATTCTCAGCTATTTATGGCATGTATATTGTAAATGGTAGAAGATCATTTAGAGTAAATTGGAAAGGTATAATACTAGTATCCATGAACCATGACTACTAATGGGGGATTTCAATTCTATAAATTAAGTTGATAATAGGTTACATGGAGCTGAGGTGCAGGATATTAAGTTGAGAGACTCCTGTAACTCTCCAACCTACTAGTGATATTATCCACTCTGGGACCAAGCCCAAACGACTTTAAAATGCATCACTAGGGAGTAAGACTTGCTTACTTATATACCCAGTATCCCTCTTATGTTTTTCCAATGTGGGACTCTTTATCCTAAGTTAGGGTGTTACATACACCCCCTCTTATGGACTCAGTGGCCTCGCTGAGGTTTGCCCTATCGAATGCTGTTTGCCTAGACTCAGGACTAAGTTTTGCCCTACCTTAATAAGATTTGCTTGCTCTTAGTTTGAACTCTAGCCCACATCAACAGGGCTAACACAGGAGCGGCTCTGATACCATTCTTTTCATAACCCGAGCTGAGGCCCTGGCTGCGATGGGAACCCCAAATAATCAAGACCTGAGAAACTCGTATAACGACCCAACTCGCAAGTGATATTATTTGCTATAGGCTGTAATACCCTGGAAAATTTTTCGTTGAAATTTTGTGCGTAAACGTGTTGGGTTCTATCTTCTAGAATGAATTATAAATTTTCCATGTGGAATATCTTAGATTATGACCCACCATTATGTAGAGTATCAAATAATATTTTCAATGATATATGGATCATCCAAAACAGACACCCGAGCGACGAGTTATGAACATTCCAATCGAACCGTGAATAGTAAAACGTGTAGGAAAAAGTACTGAGGCCAGGCATATTTTTTCTTTAGCTTTAAATGATCATAACTCCTTGTACATAATGATCTGGGTGATCTACTATATATCAAAGGAAAGATCTATAAGTCCTCTTTCTAATGAAATTAGTTTCATTCAATTTGTCTATCAAAGCAAAAAGTTATGGTCGATCTACTTCACCCTATCAAAAGTAAATTTTTGGGTGAACTTCAAACGATCATAACTCATCGTACACAATAATCTGGGTGAGATACTGTATATCAATGGAAAGATATGATAGTACTATTTCTAATGAAATTAGTTTCATCCAATTTGGATATCAGAGTAAAACGTTATGGTTGATCTACTTCAGACTATCAAAACAGTCCACCAAAGGATAGATTCGAGAAGTATTTGATTTTTAGGGGAGTTTTGATCATTCCCCCTCACCCAAAATCCATACAAACCCTATATTAAAGTCTATTAGAAGCATTATATGTTATATTTCATCAAATTCCCACAAAAAGAAAACCCTAAGCTCCTACATCCAACTTCAAGAACCTCTAAAGTTCACCATTAATTCTACAAATTTATTCAAGATTCCAAGTTTCTAGTTCAATAACTCCAAGAACCATCATTCAAAAGCACGATTAACATCTCAAAAATGAGTATCGATGTAAAGTTCATCATTCAAGGTATGTGGGGTTTTTCAACAAGAACTCTCTTTCGTTCTTGTGCCCCAAAGTATTTTTCTTTACAAAGTCATGATTTTTATTTGATTTTTACGAATTTGAAGCATAAACCCATATCTTATGATGATTATTATGAAATCTTTATGTTTATGATTTTAAAAGATGAATTTACATGTGTGGAGATATAAAGCATGAATCTTGAACGATATTTATCATGATTTTGATATTTGGGTCGTGAATCCATATTGGAAATTGTGTTTTTTTGAGAAAGTGTGTGTTATAAGCATGTTGATGTTGAATATTTGAGATATTTTGAATGATTTGACATTTTGATCTTAATGGAGTTGTTTTGAACTCAAGTGTGAAAGAAATCCACAACATGGTTGATTTTGATAGATGGGAAGCATGATGGCTCCCGATGTATATTTATATATTACTGAAATTATTTTATTATGGATTGTCTTTGAAATGATCTGAGCTAAGTCCGGGAGAAATCTTTAGCACCGAGTGGGAGGAATAAAGTGACCTTACTTCCCTAGAACTATGTGCCCCCACAGGAGTGATCTTGAGGCTGATTTATATAGTGATCACTAGTGTATGTGGATTTGATATCGATAGTCCTACTCTGATGGCAAGGATAGGATGGCTCTCCCTAACGTGGGTTGTACGTTGGACTCCATGTAGCTTACATGGTTTATGTCGGTTATAGGATCTCCCACTGTGTGTGTGTTTCCTTGTGTCTATGGTGAATGGTGAAGTGATTTGAAAGTGAAATTGTGAAATTTATTCTTTTGAAGGATTTAAATGATATTTATATTATGAGAATTGATATTCTTGATGAATTGAAAGTTATTGACAAATTATATGATGACTCACATGTGTTATTGTACTTATTTCATCCTCTCATGATTATGATGATTTTCTTCGGGCTGTGTGAGTCTTTCATACATCCTACATATTTCTTATAAATATTTATGATGATGATGTTTATACAACTACATACACCCCCATGTACTCGGTTCCTTTCCATGGTACTAACCCACATCTTCGGATGTGGGCTGCATTTTCTTGGAATGTAGGTTCAGGTGCTCAGTTCCAGGTTCAACAGTGATTCTTCGAGTACACTGTTCTATATCCTCTATTGTGGTGAGTCCTCACGTTTTGAGGACGTGATATCTGATGTTGGTTTCACGGAATTGTTTATATTTGATAACTGAGTATGAGTCAGTTGAGGCATGTCTCAATGGCTTGCTGGTTTTATTTATTTTCTTAGAGGCTTGTCAGACTAATATAGATGTTAGGAGTTGACTAATAAGTCGTATTTTGTTATCTTTCTAAAATTCTTTTATTCTTGGATGATGATTACTCTGTTGATATTTGAGGGTTATTTATGGAAACCCCATTGATTTGTGTTGAACTGAATGAAAGTGGCTCAAAGGGTTAGTTTGGGGCTACTCATAGCCTCAAGCACCGTGTGACGCTCCGGGACCCATTTTCCGGGGCGTTACATAGGCCCAGGCCCGTCAACTTTAAAATGCATCACTAGAGAGTAAGGCTTGCTTACTTATATACCCAACATTCCTCTTGTGTTTTGCAGATGTGGGGCTCCTTCTCCTAAGTTGGGGTGTTACACACTACCTCAAAACCTTTTATAGTATTTAATTTATGATTGACCATCAATAATTCCAAGTGGTAGTTGCTGAATGTTGGGACAAAAATGGTGGATACATAAATATTGAAACTATTTGGCTGAAGTTAATGGATGTCAAATAGGGCATGGAATTGCTGTGATAAAAGGGATACTCTAGTGTAGAGGAAAGAGTAAGGAGGCTAGAGCTCAATTGATAAGAGTGCAAGAACAAAGAACTGAGGGCAATTACCCAAAGCTGGTAGAAGGGGAAAAACATTAAGATTACAATATGAAAAGTGGTTAATAATTGAAGAAAGTATTGCTACATAGAAGTCTGGGATATAATGGATGATGCTTTGTGACTCTAACACTGGTTTATTCTTTTCAAATATGAGAAGTAGGAGTTAATAACTCAAATGGTCACTCAACTTTAAACTTTTATTCCAGAAAGTCACTCAACTTTGATTTTACTTCAAAAGTCACTCAACTATTACATTTTTACTCAGAAAGTCACTCAACCTATTTAATTATTTTAAAAGTAAAATTTACTTATGTGAAATTTCTATTTAAAATCAAATTTCTGAAAAATAAAAAGTATCCCTTAATGATGTTATTATCCTTATTCCCCTAAATTTATATCTCTCCCTCCTCTTTATGATTTTTCTTCTCCCTCTCACATATTGTAATTGATTCAACATTAAGTATTTTAATAAAATATTACAAGATCAAATTAAAATTTAGCAATAACCGAAGGATCAAAATTACAATTATTTTGTTCTGCTTTCTCAATCCTTGTTTCTGCTTTTTTTTTCCATATGATATTGATGCTCGTATTGAAGTCTGATAAAATTTGATTTCTCATATTACATGACTTATTTATAAGTGCGACGCTCCCCCCCCCCCCTTTTTTTCACTTTGAAGATATGCTTAATTTAGTGCTAGTTTAATGTAATATATGTGCGTCAACTTAAAAATAATTTAACTAAATTATGTGGTGATAAATCATTAAATTTATATTTCATAGAATTATAACTATGTACTAGCTTATGTCTGTACTATATGTATGATGAACTAGGAATTTATACCCATACCTAAATATTATATGCAATATAGTGTCCACCTACGATATATGGATTCACTATATGTATGCAATAACTACGTATACATGTTGCTCTTTAGTAATAAATGAGTTAAATCACGTATCATTTAGTTATATTTCATTGTATTAATACAGTTTATATTAATAATTTTCGATCCTTCAGTTATTGTTAAATTTTATATGATCTTTTACTATTTTACTATACATATTTAATATTGAATCAATTACAATATGTGAGAAGGAGAACAAAAATGAGAAAAAGGAGGAAGGAAAAATTAATTTTGGGGAATAAGGATAAAAAGGTCATTAAGATATATTTTTTATTTTTTAAAATTTTATATTTAAATAAAAATTCTATATAAGCAAATTTTATTTTAAAAAATAATTAAATAGGTTGAGTGACTTTATAAGTAAAAATGTGATAAATGAGTGATTTTTTGAGTAAAGACCAAAATTTAGTGACTTTGTGGGATAAAAGTCCAAAGTTGAGTGACCATTTAAGTTATTAACTCAATCAAAAAGTGTATCAGGTTATAAAGGGAATTGATGACATGAAAGCTCCAGGCCATGATGATTTCAATGCATTATTTTTTCAACTAGCCTAGCCAGTAATAGGTATAGATGTCACTAATGCTGTGATTAGAGTCTTTAATATGATATTGATGCCTAGAAATGTGAAATATACTATTATCACACTTCTCCCAAAGGTTAATAACCACACTATAATTAAGGAGTTTAGACTAATTTCTTTTTGTACTTATGCTCTACAAGATAATCTCTATGATCCTCACCACCAGATTGTGAAGAGTTAAGCCCACAATGGTAGAAAATGACCAAATAGCTTTTGTTCCAGGGATACTTATTAATGACAATATTATACTTAGCCATAAACTTCTGAAGGGATCTTAGAGAAAGGGAATCTCACCTAGGTGTATATTGAAGATTGATATGCGAAAATATATGACTCCATTGAAAGGGTTTTTCTTGAACAAGTATTGATAAGTCTCAACTTTTCAGATATGTTTGTAAGATGTGCTATGTGTTGTGTATCAACTGTCCACTATGCTATTGTGGTTAATGGTAAACTAACAAAGTCATTTGCTGAAAAAAGGGTTGAGGCAAGGAGACCCTCTTTTACCCCTCCCTTTTGTGCTACGCATGGATAATATTCAAATAGATTGCTAAAGACTTTAAGAAGGGATCCATATTTCAACTACCATCCCAAGTATGGGAAACTACAAATAGGACAACTTGGTTTTGTAGATGATCTTTTGTTATTTTGTAAGGGTGGTATCATTTATATTGGGAAACTTTATGATTGTTTTCAAATATTATCTGCAGTCTTTGGATTGGTTGCAAATACCAGAAAAGATCTATACATAATTTGGTGGCATGGATTTTCCACTAAGTTGGCTATACTGGATAAACTACAATCTTCACAAGGTAGCTTAACTTTCAGATATCTTGGAGTACCTCTATGTACTAAGAGGTTCACAACTATATAGTGTGCCCCACTTTGGGATAAAATGCTGGGGAGAGTTAGCCATTGGACTTCAAGCTACTTTCTTATGCTGGAAGAGTACAAATGGTGAAGTCAATTTTGTTTTCCATTTTAAATTTTTAGGATCAGATGTTTATATTACCCAAAAGAGTGTTAAAGGCAATAAAAGCTATTTGTAGGACCTTTTTATTAACTGGGATAGTGGGCCTTCCAGGAATACTCTTATGGAATTGGAGGAGTTATGTCCCCAAAGAGTGATAGAGGTTTAAATATTCTTTATCTACTTGGAATAATGTTGCTGTGAGTAAAATACTATGGAATTTATGCAATAAGAAAGACAATCTTTGAGTTAGATGGGTGCATGCTTATTATTTTAAGTGGCATTGCTTGGGGTTTCTTTCCTACTCAAGCTTTATGGATGCTAAAGAAGATTCTTAAAGCTACCAAGACTCTTAAGGAGGTAAGCCTTAACTATTCAAGTATGAAAGGGTCCACTATATTTTCCATCAAAAAGGTTTTTATAAAGGTGAGTGTTTAATCCTAAGGTAGAGTGGAGAAGACTAACATGCAATAATAATGGATCTCCAAAGTGAACTTTTATTTGCTTCTTTGACTTACATGGGAAGTTATTCACTAGATATTGATTGAAGAAGTGGAAACCGACTGATGATAGTAATTGTGCATTATGTGGACTAGAACAAGAATATGTTGAACATCTACTTTTTCTCATGTAATTATTCAACAATAATTTGGTAGCTTCTGCTATCATGGTAAGACTGTAATAGAAATGCCATGGTAGGGTCAAATGAGATAACTTGGATAATTCAACATGTAAATGGTAAGGTAAGTTCATCTCAAATGTTTAGAATTGTGCTGGCTAGCCATGTATACATGATATGGCAAGAATAATAGAGTGTTTAAGGGAAAATAGAAGCCCACAAATGTTTACTAATTTGATCATTCGGGAGCAATTACTATGGGAGTGATGAAGCTGAAGCTTGCAACAAGAGTGGAAGAACTAAATTTCTATCCTAGATAAATGTTTATGTGTCATGTGGCTGGTTGTGTGTGTTAGGTTCAAGTTGAATGTGTGAATGGTAAATGGAGGAAATTGGTGAAGGAAAAAATAAGATCACACTTAAAAAGGAAATTGTACTAAAAAATAAGGAAAGTCTACTAGTTCTCCCATATTGGTGGGAGAAAGAAACTTTCATGTGTTCTTATTTAGAAACACATATAGTGAGATAAGAACAAAGAGGTGCCTTGCGCTGTCTTCGGCTTCAAATTTGGATTTGGATAATGATCAATGGGATTAATATTTAGATGAATTTTATTTGAAACTTGTAAAAGAAGTGAATTTTTAATCCAAAAATCCAATGGAATAATTTTCTCCATATGCATGTGCAATGTATCTCGGAAGGAACACGACCTTTTGAGAAAAAGACACACTATTTGGAAAAAAGATGACTTGTGGATGTAGTTTAGGCATAAACCTGATGCAGGTCAGGTGCAAACCTGGAGTAGGTCAGGCACAAAAGCTACTCAGTAACAATGCAACTTTTCCAGAACCAATGCTTTCTTTCCGAAGGGACACCTAGTGGCTATAAATACCTGACTTATTCCTCAGGTAGATATATAATTTTGAGAGCTGAAAGACACATCTTATTTTCTAAAAAATCATTGTGATCATCTCTTGTTGGGTAGGTTTAAAGAAAAAGTTTTTAACACCTCAAGTCTAGTACCCCAAATTCTACACGGTGCTCATAATACCAAAGGACCATAAGCTAACCCTTAACTAATACCTGTAACTGACCACTGTATAATATACTAAAAGATGTAGAAAATTGGCGAAAACTTGCCATAAGGTTCAATACTAAAATAAAACTGAATAAAGTTTAAAAATATCAAAACTAAAACAACAGTCTGAACAACTAGTCTAAAAACTTCTAAACTGTGGAGTTAATGGGAAAATCCCCCAACTAACTCCATCTACCGAAGAGTATTGAATCTAATACAATATAATGAAATAATAGAACCATCCTCGAATGATGAGGACTCATTGCTAAGTCTACTACTGCTGACTGAGTCTAAACTGCTAAGGGTGCTCGAGATCCCGTGCTTCTGAACCTATGGTATAAGACACCATAGCGCAAGAGAAAAGTACGCATCAGTACATGAGAATGTACTGGTATACTAGATGGGGTAAGGCTGAATGCAAGGGCTCATATGCATAAACTATACTGACTAAATAATCTGAGTATGCTGAATGAGGATACATGCATGAATGTATAAGCTATAACTGAAATCGTAGTGACACTAAATACTGAGTCTCGAATACTGATTTACTGATATCTAAATTTACTAATACTGGAATACTGAATAACTGAATCTACCAATATTGATATCTAAGGTTACTAAAATGGATTAACTGTATCTAAGATTAGTCATATCTAATGGGTGATGTCTGAATCCATTGATAATGCTAATGAGTGACTATATCTAACAGTCCTGAATCTTAGCTACTAAGCTAAGTTCTTTTACTAAGACTGATTCTAAAACTGAGACTGTAGGAGGTAGTCATCTAATCGACATGCCCCGAATCTGAACTAGTGGGGTCCAACTTGTAACCCCAGTTGGAAGGGTATCAGTACCATGCCATGGGTAAAAACAACTGTTATGGGTTCAGTCCTAATCTAGTGGGTGACCCCTAAGATCAGTCCTTTATTAGAAGGTGATCCTAGAGTATGTCAATCCTATCTAACGGGTGACATCTCATGCCTATGCTGGATAAGTAGTTTTGGAACTTAGGGATTGCTTCTAGGGATCTCAGTCCTATCTAGCGGGTGAGTCCCTATCCCTAGGTTTACTCGATGCTGAATCCTACTCCCAACTAAATGACACTGAACTTTCATACTTCATACTAGGCATTAATAAGCTATTACTGATCGTACGACTTAACTGAACTAAATTGAGTTACTGAGTTTTCCTAAGTTTTGTAACTGACTGAGTTCTACAGATTGTGGCATGACTGAGATTATTTTGAAAACTAACATTGGCTCTAGGTAGCAGCTAAATTATTGGGTATTAAATACACCCAGGAGTTGATAGCATAAACAAGAATAAAACATGGAAAGTCTTGAATAACATGACAATATTCTATCATTCACAATACAATCAATGAGGCATCTCTTCAAGAACTTAAAAGTCATAAACTTATGCATGGATAGGAATGCATACAAATGTCTCATAATTCACTCACTAAAGCCTTTCAACAAACACTTATCATGCATTATCTTGTACATAAATGGGGACTACATGTTTACATGCTATAATGGCACGACTTCATTCATATAGGAATTTAATCCAACATATGGGAAACATGCTTTGGTTATACAACAATTACCACATCTAAGTATCATGGCTATATCAATAAACTTGCAACTTGAAGGGTTTACCATGAAAATTATGCAATTCACCACATACTAGGTTCAAATCTTGAAAATCATAATCTAAAATGTGAATCAACCTCCAACAAAAACATGAACATGAATTTCAATTCACATAAATTATAAAGACTAATAAAAATATAATCTTTGAATTTAGAAAAGGATTCTTGAACTACATGGGTGGAAGGGACCCATGAATCAATATCTAACATACCTTAGTTCTTGATTCTATGAAGGTTGACAGTGGAATTTCCTAAATTTGGATGTTCAATTGAAAATCCTAAGCGTGTTCTTGAGGAAAATTGATAGAAAACTAGTATATGTGGATAAAAATTGGCTGAATCTCATGTTATAGGGTTATATAAGAGTGGGAAAAACACTAAAATAACCCTGGGGTCGCAGCTATTTTATTGAATGATAACTAGGTACTAACACGCTAGTCGACGTAGTGCGTTGATGCCATTGATGCTTTACCCGACCCATCACACCATGATCGCATTGAGCCTCAGTACTTTTGACTGGCAGTCCTGAAAAAATATTAGCCAATGCTATAGGTGATGCGGCGCACCAAGATCGCATTGGTCCACAGTTTTGGGCACTGAAACTTGGTCTAAACAAGGTATAACAAATTTGAAACTCATTCGGGAACCCCTATTGACATTATTGAGCATGGATTAACTTAAATATCAAACCTTTATGGACGTAAAGGTCATAAAATAAGAATGCCAACTTTCAAAGGCTAAATTAGACTAAGTCTTAACACTTGGCCAAAATTTTCTAAGTGTTGGAGCTTCTTTTGACATGCTTTAAAGAGTTTTAATGACTAGGAAAATTTGTGGGGTATTACAATATATCCCTCTTGGGAACATTCGTCCTCGAATGGGACTGATAAAACTAAAAATACTAGCAGGATGAACTTACTTACTGGACATGAACATCTGAAACATGACTATATGACTGGAACCACTCATATATTGAAATCTTATACTGAACATGCATATATGATGCATAGATATCTGACTGAGTTGATTCTCATGAAAGCATGACTGAATATGTAATGATAACTGATACTAAGTTTGTACGGGAAATCTGAGCATAAAACTGAATGGATTTATGGACATGAAAGCATTGGGGAATTCTAGGGTATCTCCCCCTTTAGGACACTATGTCCCCTTAAGAATGATTATTTTACAGAGATATTTGGAAAATTAAGGCGATGCACAAGGCACCCATGAACTGGATCATAACTAAACTTCGAGAGTCTGAAACTAATGCATAACTCATGAACTGAACTAAACTCAAAACTACTAGGACTTTCTATCTTGAAATAGTTACCTTCTTGAGATTTCTGATAGCATGACTAGATGTAAAGATGGGAAACAAACTATATAAATCTGACTGCCTGACTGCTAAACTGACTTGATGGCTTTACTAACTAACTGATGCTGAAAACTTAAGCTCAAATAGGAGAAAAGGATCTAACAATGCATATCACGAAGATAAAGGACTTATAACGTACCTGAATCTATATTAGGGGAACCTTTGGATTATAACGAGTCTGGAGTGCATGAAATCTATTCTGACATTGACCACTAGTGGTACTGGTAGTGACACCTTGCTGACGTAAATCTTTACCCCTTTGAGCCAATACTCTATACTCTCACAGCCAGTGGCTTGGCTTACCACATCCAAAATATACCTCGCTATTCGCTCTACACACACCTAGGTTATTCTTGCCACACTCTTCACAAAGTGGATAGGTACGCTAACTTCTCACATTACCCTGGGATTTGGAGCCTGACACCCCATCATGACTAATATTCCAGAATTTTAGTGTGGTTACACTAGTTGAGGATAGAGTTGGGACTGAAAACTCCTGACTATGCTGAGAACGATCACCACCCTGTGACCCTAGCTAAGAATTACCTCAAGCTCATGCGCACTCGCACGACAAGAACACTAAAAAAAAGGAAATTGTTCCTCAAACATCTTATACCCTCTTGTACATAAATGTGGCGTGCAACACACCCATGTAAAAGACTCTACTAAATGCGGCTTTCAGACTTCCTAGGACACTATTGAACTTTAGGCTCTAATACCAAGTTTGTAACACCCCGAGTCTAGTACCCCAGATGCTACACGGTGCTCATAATCCCAAAGGGCCACAACCTAACCCTTAATTGATACCTATAACTAGATAGAAATAGTAAAAGGGTCTAGAATACACTTGGGACCTAAACCAAAATATGCAGCCACAAATGGGGTCGCATAAGAGTGCTTGAGATCCCGTGCTTCTGAACTTATGGTATAAGACACCATAGCGCAAGAGAAAAGTATGCGTCAGTACATGAGAATGTACTGGTATGCTAGATGGGGTAAGGATGAATGCAAGGGATCATATGCATGAACTATACTGACTAAATAAAATGAGTATGCTTAATGAGGATACATGCATGAATGCATAAACTATAACTGAAATCATAGTGACACTGAATATTGAGTCTTGAATACTGATTTACTGATATCTGAGTTTACTAATGCTGGAATACTAAATAACTAAATCTACTGATATTGATATCTAATATTACTAAAACTGATTAACTATATCTAAGATCAGTCCTATCTAATGGGTGATCTCTGAATCCACTGATAATGCTAATGAGTGACTATATCTAACAGTCCTACATCTGAGCTACTGAATTAAGTTTTTTTACTGAGACAAATTCTAAAATTGATACTGTAGGAGGTAATCATCTAATTGACATGCCATGAATCTGAACTAGTGGGGTCCAACTTGTAACCCCATTTGGAAGGGTATCAGTACCGTGCCACGAGTAAAGACAACTGCTATGGGGTCAGTCCTAATCTAGCGGGTTACCCCTGAGATCAGTCCTGTACTAGCGGGTGATTCCAGAGTATGTCAGTCCTATCTAACGGGTGACATCTCATGCCTACGCTAGCTACATAGTTTTGGAACTTAGGGATTGCTTCTAGGGATCTCAGTCCTATATAGCAGGTGAGCCCCCATCCCTAGGTTCGCTCGGTGCTAAATCCTACTCCTAACTGAATGATACTAAAATTTTTTACTTTATACTAGGCTTGACTAAGCTGTTATTGATCGTAAGTATTAACTAAACTAAACTGAGTTACTGAGTTTTCCTAAGTTCTGTAACTGACGGAGTTCTACAAGAGTAAAACATGGCAAGTCTTGAATAACATGACAATATTCTATCATTCACAATACAATCAATGAGGCATCTCTTCATGCACTTAAAAGTCATAAACTTATGCATGGTTAGGAATGCATACAAATGTCTCATAATTCATTCACTAAAGCTTTTCAACAAACACTTAGCATGCATTATCTTGTGCATAAATGGGGACTACATGTTTACATGCTATAATGACACTACTTCATTCATATAGGCTTTTAATAGATCATATGGCAAACATGCTTTGGTTATACAATAATTACCATATCTAAGTATCATGGCTACATCAATAAACTTGCAACTTGAAGGGTTTATCATGAACATTATATAATTCACCACATACTAGGTTCAAATCTTAAAACTCATAATCTAAAATGTGAATCAATCCCCAACAACAACATGGACATGAATTTCAATTCAATAAATCATGAAGACTCATAAAAATATAATCTTTAAATTTAGAAAAGGATTCTTGAACTTAATGGATGGAAGGGACCCATGAATCAACATCTAACATACCTTAGTTCTTGATTCTATGAAGATTGACAGTGGAATTTCTTAAATTTTGATCTTAATTGAAAATCCTAAGATTGTTCTAGAGGAAAATTGAGAGAAAACTAGTATATGTGGGTAAACAATGGCTGAATCTCGTGTTATAGGGTTATATAAGAGTGAAAAAGAGATTGAAATAACCCTGGGGTAGCGGCTGTTTTAATGACTGATTACTAGGTACTGACGCGCTAGTCGACGCGGTGCATCGATGACATCAACACGATACCTGATGCGTCATACCATAATCGTGTTAAGACTCAGTACTTTTGACTGGAAGTCCTGGAAAAATATTGGACAACGTGATAGGCGATGCGGCGCGCCAAGATCGCATTGGTCTACTATTTTGGGCACTTGAACTTGGTCTAAACGAGGTCCAAAAAATCCAAAACTCGTCTGGGAACCCCTATTGACATTCTTGAGCATGGATTAACTTAAATATCAAACCTTTATGGACGTAAAGGTCACAAAATAAGAATGCCAACTTTTGAAGGCTAAAATAGACTAAGTCTTAACACTTAGCCAAAATTTTCTAAGTGTTGGTGCTTTTCTTGACATGCTTTAAAGAGTTTTAATGACTAGGAAAATTTGTGGGGTCTTACATCGATAGTTTAAGATGCCAATACTGTCAGATTGTAAGCCATTTTATCCTAGAAGAAAAAATTTTGTAACCTCGGTACTTGAGGAGAATTAATTCCTTAAGGTCTCTTCATGAATTTAGAGGACTTGGCTTTATTTATGTTTTATCTTTTTTCTTAACTATAACAAACTTCTTTGATAGTTCATGTCGAACTTGTCTTGAAGGTGTTTAGATTCTTGAAATAATTTTGAACTTGTGTTGAAGTTTATTGTATACATACATATTGTGTACCCAAAACAACAATCTTAAGGAATTAACTTTTGTAATCTGTATTGTTTGGTTTTTGGAGATTAAAGCTTTATGCTTTCTACTCTGTTTGAACTTAACAAATGATTTGAAGAAATAAAAACTTCATCATTAGTTAAAGGTCATTCGGTTAATGATGGGAAGACATAAAAACTTCATCTTTAAACTAGAAACAAGTAGCGTTTACAAGTTGCTACAAACTTGTAATTAGTATATTTTTATACTAAAGTTGACTGTCTTTTTGTGATAGAAAAAATGACTACAGAAGATTATGTAAATGATGCTAGGACAAATATGGAATCAATGAATGTTGCTACAACTAGTCATACGTGTTTTCCCCAGGAGTAACGCCCGGAATCTGGTACCCAAAATGCTACACAGTGCTCATGATCCCAAAGGACCACAAGAAAACCCATGACTAATATTTGTAACTGAGCACTGCATAATATGATGTAAAAATGCAGAATTAAAGGCTGAAAGGCCATAAGATTCAACTATTTGATAAAACATAACATTTGGAAATGCGGTACATCATTACCAAAACAACTAAAATTATTGTGAACATGCTATAGTCTGAAAGCCTCTAGACTGTCTGAATAAGGAATTGATGGGACATGTCCCCAACTTACTCCAACAACTAAAATAACTAAGTACTAAAGATATGAAATAAGCAAATCATAACATCCTCAAATGATGAGGACTCACTACTGAAACTAGAATACTACTGATGCTCTGGAGCTCATGCTTCTGAACCTATGGTATAAAAACACCATTGCGTAAATGCGTTAGTACGATTAAATATACTGGTATGCAAGTGAGGTAGGCTGAATACAAAGGGTTCATATGCATGAACAATGCTAACTGACTGTATAACATGATCATGAGAATAAATACATGAGTGTGTAACTATAACTGGATTCGTTAGTAATACTGACTACTGAGTCTAAATACTGATAACATGGGTTACTGATAATAGATATAACTGATATAACTGTTACTGGGAAACTGTGTCTGACAGTCTAGGTTCTGATAGAACTAGCTGAGTTTCGTATTGAGCTAAGTGACTAAATCTGACAGTCCTGGGTTCTGTAGAACTATCTGAGTTCTATCACTAAAATTGGGTGACTGTATCTGAGAGTCTTGATTTTGTAACTGAAACTATGGGAGAATGCATCTAATCGACATTCCCCCTTTTCTAAATAGATTTAGGATCCAACCTGTAACCCCAGTTGGAAGGGTGTCAATACCGCACCATAGGTAAGGACAAGCTATGAGAAATCTCTCATCTAACAGGTACTCTAAGGAGAATGGTAGGACCCTCATAGAACAGGTTAAGACACCTCATCTACCCTCAACTAGAAGGTTTGATGTCTCAACCTGTGCTGCCTACGTAGTTCTGGAGCGCAAGGATTGCTCTAAGAATCACACCCTCTACTAAAAGGTGAGTTCCCATTCTTGGGTTCACTCGATGCTGAATCCTACTCCCATCTGAATAGACATTGATTATGATTAACTAAACTGAACTGGACTATGTTTATTGAGTTTCATTAACCGATGGAATACTATTGAGATTTAATAACTAACTGAGATTACTGAGTTTTCCTGAGTCATGTAACTGACTGAATTCTACTGAGCTTTGAAACTAACTGAGAATACTACTAATCATGGCATGACTGAGATTTATCATGAAACCGACGCTGGCTATAGACACACAGCTAAGTTGTCGGGTACAAGTACCCACAGGACTCGATAGCATGAAACTGACAAGACATGATACTTCTTGAACACATAACCATGGTCAATAATTCATAGGACTATCATTGGGGATTTTCATGAAGTATTTGCATACGTCAAGCTTTCACATGAATAAGAATGCATATAAATATGTCATAATTCCCTAAGCCTAATCTCATGAGAATTGCATCGGTCTATTACAAGGCATACAATAGCATGGGAGTCATTTTGAACATAATTGTAACATGAATTCATCATTTAGGTTCTGTTGAGTTATAATGCACAAATATTATTCTCTTAGGCATTTTATCAAACACCTAGTGTGCATAACTTAAGGCTTAGGTATGATATCAAATTAATACCACATGATTCCCTAATTCAACTCAATTTCATAAATTTCAACCCACATACTAGCGTAATTTCATGAACAACATATAAAGATTCCAACTTGGGAATTCTACAACAATAACGACATGAACATAATCAATACACAACATAAACATCATAATTCATAATTTAAAATTGGATTCTTGGGCTTAATGGATGAAAGGAATTCATGAATGAACACTAGACATATCCTTGATAGAAAATTCTTGAAAACTAATGGTAGAATCTCTTGAATTTGAAGCTCCTATGAAAACCCTAGACTTGTTCTTGAGAGTATTTGAGAGTAACAACAATATTTTGGTAAAATAAGGGCTG
The DNA here is from genome assembly GCF_002878395.1 of Capsicum annuum. Taxonomy (NCBI): domain Eukaryota; kingdom Viridiplantae; phylum Streptophyta; class Magnoliopsida; order Solanales; family Solanaceae; genus Capsicum; species Capsicum annuum. The sequence goes on from NC_061122.1 coordinate 56,552,870, forward strand.
AATCTTATGTTATAGGCTTATATAGGGGTGGGAAATTGACCCTTTTGCCCTTAAAAATACTGACATTTAATGACTAAAAATTAGACATCGACGTGATCCTTAGTAGTTTCTCTGGCAGTCCCTGCAACAATGTTAACCAATGAGATAGGTGATGCGATGCCCTAAGATCGCATTGGTCCACTATTTTGGGACACCAAACATGGTCTAAACGAGGTTCGAATAATGTAAAACTTATCCGAGAGCACCTATTGACCTCTCTGATCATGAATTAGCAAAAATATGGATCATTAAAGGACATTAAGGTGGAAAAAATGAGATCGCCAACTTTTAAAGGCCAAAAATAAACTAAGTCTGAGAACTTAGCTAGCTTTTTCTAATTATGGGACCCCCTAGACAAGCTTAAAGGACTGATTTAAGCTTAGAAATTTTGTGGGGTCTTACAATATCTCCCCTAGAGAACATTCATCCTCGAATGAGACTGATTGAGATGGGGAAAATATAAACTAAAGTATATATAGAACAAGAGTAATTGAAACATGATTTCATGAATGACATAACTGATAAATTGAGGATATCATACTGAATATGCATATCTGATACATGCGTAATTGATTCATGAATGCATGACTGAGTTTTCTGATAAGCTGAATTTCTCATAATGAGGATGCATATCTGAAGCATGAATATGTGACTGGCATGATGCATGGACATATGACTGAATATGCAACGGTATTTGATACCAAGTTTATAATAGAATTCTGATCATGAAACTGAATACCAAGTTGGTAATGAAACTGAACATGATAAATGAGCAAGCTTAAGAAAAACTATTACCTTGGGCCGAGTTTGAGTTAGCGAAAAAGAAGTCAGGATACTTAATCCGCATATATGCTTCTACTTCCCAAGTAGCTCCTTCAATGGACTGATTTTGCCAAAGAACTTTGACTAGAGGGACTTCTTTGTTACTCGGTCTACGAATTTGGTAGTCAAGAATTTCATTGGAATTTTCTCATATGAAAGACTGTTCTGAATATCTATGCCTTCAACAGGGACTACAATTTCTGGGTCACCTATGCACTTCTTAAGCAAGGAGACATAAAAAACTGGATAAATCAAAGCTAGATCTAAAGGCAATTCGAGCTCATAAGCTACCTTGCCAAAATTACTGAGAATTTTAAAGGGATTGATATATTGGGGAATGATGTTTCCCTTCTTGTTGAATCTCTTCACTCCTTTCATGGGAGAGATCTTTAGGTAAACATAGTCACTAATCTTAACTCGAGATCCTTTCTGCACATATCTACATAAAACTTCTGTCAGCTCTGAGCAGCCCAAAGTCTTTCTCTGATCAACTAGACTTTTTTTAAGGCATCGAATACTAAGTCAGGCCCTATAATTGAGGCCTCACTAACTTCGAACCAATCGATTAGAGATCTGTATCTCCTACCATAGAAAGCTTTGAATGAAGCCATTTAAATACTGGAATGATAGTTGTTGTTGTATGAAAACTCAATCAAAGGTAAGTGATCATCCCAACTACCCTTGAAATCAATTGCACATGCTCGCAACATATCTTTTAAAGTCTAAATGGTCCTTTCTGCTTAACCATCTATCTAGGATGAAAGAGTGTACTGAGATGAACTTAGGTACCAAGACCCTTTTGGAATGCTTTCCAGAAGTGAGAGGTAAACTAGATACCTCTATCTAAAATAATAGATAATAGAACACCGTGTAATCTTACCATCTCCTTAATATAAATTTTGGCATAATACTCAGCTGAATAAGAGGTATGGATTAGAAGGAAATGAGCAGATTTGGTCATCCTATCTACAATGACCCATACTAAATGATGCTGGCGACGAGTACGAGGTAAACGTATCACAAAGTCCATGTTCACTTCTTCCTATTTCTAAGTAGGAATACTGAACTTCTGCATGGACCCACTAGGCTTCTGATGCTCTATCTTAATTTGCTAATATGTAGAGCACTTATCCAGAAACTCTGCAATATCTCTCTTCATCCCACTCTACCAATAGATCTCCTGCATGTTACGGTACATCTTAGTGGCCCTTGGATTAATAAAGTAGTGCTCACCATGCACTTCTATGAGAATTCACTGCCTCAAGTCAGCTATACCTAGACTATAAAAATATCCCTGACAACGTAAAACACCATATCCCCCTTGGGAGAAAACCTCTACTTTCTAATCTTTGATTGATCTTTCAACTTGATTAGACTGGGAGCTCTATTCTATTTTTCTTTCACCTTGAAAACTAGAGATGATTCTGAACTATTCTGAACCCATATACTACCTTCTTTTGAATCGACTAAGTGGATACCTAGTCTTGCAAACTGATGGACTTCCTGAGCTAACTTCTTCTTACTGTCCTCAACATGAGCAATACTATCCATATGCAGTCTACTAAGGTTATCGACTACTATATTGGCCTTTTATGGAGCATACTGAAGGCTCTTATGATCTATGAACATATCTATATGAACACCGTACAAGTAATGCCTCTAAATCCTTAAGTCAAAAATTACGGCTGCTAACTCAAGATCATGAGTAGGATAATTCTTCTTATGGGGTTTAAGATATTTGGAGGCGTAGGCTATGACCTTACCATGCTGTATGAGGAAACAACCAAAACCTACTCTGGATGCATCACAATACACTATGAACACATCTGTACCATCTGGAAGAGCCAAAATTAGAGTTGAGGTAAGTCGAGTCTTTAACTCCTGAAAACTCTTCTCAAAAGGATCTAACCACTAAACTTGACTTTCTTGTGAGTCAATCTAGTCATAGGGGATGCAATAGAAGAAAATCCCTCAACAAATCGTCTGTAATAGCCAGCCAAACCCAATAAGCTCTTGATATCTAATAGAGATACAGGGCGAGGCTAGTTTTTTACTGCTTTGATCTTTTGAGGATCAACTCTAATGCCATCACCAGAAATGATAGGACCAACGAATGCATTGACCTTAGTCAAAATTTGCACTTACTGAATTTGGTGAACAACTAATAATTTTTGAGAGTCTGCAATACTATTCTGATATGGTCTGCATGATCACGCTCACTATGGGATTAAATAAGGATGTCATCTATGAAGACTATGATGAATATGTCCAAGTACTACTTGAACACACGATTCATCAAGTCCATGAAAGCTGCTGGGGCATTGGTAAGACCAAAGGACATAACTAAGAATTTAAAGTGACCATACCGAGTACGAAAGGTAGTTTTCGGAATGTCACATTCTCTGACTCTGAGCTGATGATAGCCTGATCTGAGATCTATCTTGGAGAAATAGTTGGCACCCTGAAGTTGGTCAACCAAGTCATCAATTCTAGAAAGTGGATACTTGTTCTTGACCGTGACTTTATTGAGTTGATGGTAATTAATGTATATTCTGAGAGAACCATCTTTTTTCGCATGAATAAGACTGGTGCGCCCCACGGGGACACACTGGGTCTGATGAATCCCTTATCTAAGAGATCCTTCAATTGTTATTTTAATTCTCTAAGTTCTACTAGTGCCATTTTGTATGGCAAAATAGATATAGGCTGAGTATCTGGAAGAAGATCAATATCAAAGTCTATTTCCCTTTTGGGAGGAATTCATAGAAGATCTTCGAGAAAGACGTCAAAATATTAATTCACTACTGGGACTGATTCAAAAATAGGAGTTTTGGAACTAGAGTCTTTAACTCAAACAAGATGATAGACACATCCCTTAGATATCATTTTCTATACTTGAAGGTAGGAAACAAGATAACCTATGAAAACTGAAGTACTACCTCTCCACTCTAGGATAGATTTATTTGGAAACTGAAATTGGACAATTCTATTTCTGCAGTCGACTATGGCATAGCAGGAATGAAGCCAATCCATGCCCCAAATGACATCAAAATCAGTCATCTCTAATTCGACTAAGTCTGTTGAAGTGACCTTAAGAGATACCATAATCGGACAGTTCCTGTATACTTGTTGGGCTATAATGGTTTCACCCACTGGGGTAGATACCGAGAAGGATTCTGCTAGAATTTTGGGACTGACTCCAAAATCAACTCTATATAAGGAGTAACAAAAGACAAAGAAGATCCTAGATCTAGAAAAGCATAAACATTCAAATGAAAGATATGTAACATACCATTAACCACATCAGGAGAATTTTTCTAATCCTATTGGGATTGAAGAGCGTAGAGTCTATTTGGGCGTTGCCTGCTAGTAGTACTGGAAGTGGCACCCTGTTGATTCGGGAGACCGAACTGAGCTGAGAAATGATTACACTGATCCTGAGGACTTAGCTGAGGACAATCTCTAGCTTTGTGGCATAGCTTGCCACATCCAAAGCAAACATCACTGCCAGCTCTACAAGTACCCTAATGGTGCTTGCCATATATCTAACAAAGAGGATAGGTTCGGGTACTGCTAACACTTCCCTAAGAGTTAGAGCCTGGAACCCTATCTCTATTGCCATCTCTGAATTTTATCACTAGAGCACTGGCTAAGAAAGGAGTTGGAACAGATGACCTTAAGAAGAAATGAGAATGAATTCCACCCTCTGACTTAGGCTGAGCAAAATTAAAACTACTTGTCTTTGCTCTCTTATTCTGCTTCTCTCTCATCTTAATATTTTACTCTTCTATCTGTTGAGAATGGATCATAATCCTGGCTATGTCCATCTCACTAATCAATATTGCAGATCTGCACTCATTGACTACACTATCATTCACCCTAAAAGAAAACTTACTCATCTTATCCCTGCTGTCTGCCAGTACATAAGGAGCATATCTAGCTAGTTGAGTAAACTTAAAAGAATACTCTTTCACTGTTATGTTGCCCTGCTTGAGGTTGATAAATTCTAGCACCTTAGCTTCCCTCAGCTCTAGGGGAAATAATCTATCAAGAAAAGCAGTGGAAAACTCCTCCCAGTGTATAGGCCCTGCGTCACCAGCCCTTTCTACTTTCCACTATTTGAACCATATGTGATCCATATCTTGCAACTGATATGCAACTAGCTTATCACTCTAACAGTTGACACCCCTATGATATCTATAATCTTCTGAACCTGATCAAAAAATTCCTAAGGGTCCTCATCTGACTTAGACCCAAGAAAGGATGGTGGATTCACTAGGGTGAAATCCCAAATCTTGGCTTCTGTTATGTTGGCCACTGGGTTGGCCAGAACGATAGTTGGTCATTCATTTTGGGCAACAACTGAGTTAGCAAGAGTACTGAATGCAAATCTGAACTCTACATGAGAAACATATTCGTCCAAGGGATCAACTTGGATGGGTTGAAGGGCTGACTAATTCCCATTTCTTTTCTTAGAAGGCATGTTCTATAGAAGAAAGGGTGAAATGAATTAGATTGAGAGTTAAAATTAAGCTCATGCTCACTGACATGACATGAATACTGAAAGAAAGGAAACTATTCCTAAAACATCTTATAGCCTCCTGTACATAAATGTGGCGCACAACATACCAATGTACAAAACTCTACTAGATGCGGATTTTAGATTTCCTAGGACACTATTGAACCTTAGGCTTTAATACTAAGTTTGTAACACCTCAAATCTAGTACCCGAAATGCTACACAGTGCTCATGACCACGAAGGACCACAAGCAAACCCATGACTGATATCTATAACTAAGAACTGCATAATATGATGTAAAAATGTGGAATAATAGGATGAAAGGCCATAAGGTTCAAATATATGATAAAACATAACATTTAGAAATGTGATACATCATTACCAAAACAACTGGAATAACTGTAAACATGCTATAGTCTGAAAGCCTCTAGACTGTCTAACCAAGGAGTTGATGGGACAGATCCCCAACTAACTTCAACTGCTAAAATAACTATGTACTAAAGATATAAAATAATCAAATCACACTATTCTCGAATGATGAGAACTTACTACTGACTTTGAATACTAAAACTGGAATGCTACTGATGCTCTAAAGCTCGTGCTTCTGAACCCATGGTATAAAAACACCTTAGCATAAATGCATCAGTACGATTGAATGTACTGGTATGAAAGTGAGGTACAATGAATGAAAAGGGTTCATATGCATGAATAATGATAACTGACTGTATAACATAATCGTGAGAATACATACATGATGTGTAACTGTAACTGGATTCGTGAGTAATACCAACTATTGAGTTACTGATAACTGAAATAACTGATATAACTAATACTAGGAAACTGTGTCTGATAATCTAGGTTCTGATAGAGCTAAATGAGTTCTAAAATAAGCTGGGTGACTAAATATGATAGTCCTGGGTTCTGTAGAACTAGCTGAGTTTTATTACTGAAACTGGGTGACTTTATCTGACAGTTCTGATTTTGTAACTGAAGTTGTGGGAGAATTCATCTAACCGACATACCTTTTTTTTCTAAATAGATTTGGGGTCCAACCTGTAACCCCAGTTGGAAGGGTGTCAATATCGCACCATTGGTAAGGACAAGCTGCGAGAAATCCCTTATCTAACAAGTACTCTAAGGGGAATGGTGGGACCCTCATATAACAGGTTAAGCTACCTCATCTACCCTCAACTAGCAGGTTTGATGTCTCAACCTATACTGGATACGTAGTTCTGGAGAGCAAGGATTGCTTCTAAGAATCACAACCTCTACTAACATGTGAGTTCCATCCCTGGGCTCACTCGATACTGAATCCTACTCCCATATAAATAGACACTGAACAAAATTAACTGAACTGAACTGGACTGAGTTTATTAAGTTCCATTAACTGATGAAATACTATTCAGATATGATAATTGACTGAGATTACTGAGTTTTCTTGAGTATTGTAACTGACTGAATTTTACTAAGTTCTAAAACTGACTGAGAATACTACTAATCGTGCGTGACTGAGATTTATCATGAAATCGATATTGGCTCTAGGCACACAACTAAGTTGTCGGGTACAAGTACCCCCAGGACTTGATAGCATAAAACTGACAAGACATGATACTTCTTGAACACATAACCATGGTCAATAATTCATAGTACTATCATTGGGGATTTTCATGAAGTATTTGCATACGACAAGCTTTCACATGAATAAGAATGCATATAAACATGTGATAATTCCCTAAGCCTAATCTCATGAGCATTACATCAATCTATTACAAGGCATAACAATAGCATGGGAGTCATTTTGAACATTATGGTGACATGAATTCATCATTTAGGTTCTGTTGAGTCATAATGCACAAGTATTATTCTCTTAGGCATTTTATCGAACACCTAGTATGCATAACTTAAGGCTTAGGCATCATATCGAATTAATACCACATGATTCCCTAGTTCAACTCAATTTCATAAATTTCAATCCACATACTAGCGTAGTTTCATGAACAACACATAAAGATTCCAACTTGGGAATCCTACAACAATAACTACATGAACATAATCAATCCACAACATAAACATCATAATTCATAATTTAACATTAGATTCTTGGGCTTCATGGATAAAAAAAATCCATAAATGAACACTTGACATACCTTGGATGGAAAATTCTTTAAAACTAACAGTAGAATCTCTTGTATTTGAAGCTCCTATGAAAACACTAGACTTGTTCTTGAGAGTGTTTGAGAGTAACAATAATTTTTTGGTGAAATAAGGGTTGAATATCGTGTTATAGGCTTATATAGGGGTTGAAAATTGACCCTTTTGCCCTTAAAAATACGAACATTAAATGACTAAAAATTGGACATCGATGCGATTGGCAACACGGTGCGTCGATGCATCGATGCAATACCCAATGCATTGGGCCATGATGTTAACCAATATGATAGGCGATGTAGCATGTCAGGATGGCATTAGTCCACTATTTTGTGATATTTAAAGTGGTCTAAATGAGGTTTGAAAAATCCAAAACTTATTCGGGAATAACTTTTGTATGCTACTAACAAGTTTTTCCACATATAATAACACATTTAAAACATAAGGAACACATAAAACACAATACCTATTGACCTCTCTGATCATGAATTAACAAAAATACAGATCATTAAAGGACATTAAGGTGGAAAAATAAGATTTCCAACTTTTGAAGGACAAAAATAAACTAAGTCTGAGAACTTAGCAAGAATTCTCTAAGTATGGGATCCTCTAGACAAGCTTAAAGGATAGATTTAAGCTTAAAAATTTTGCAGGTTCTTATAGCGGAAAATGGCACCAAAAGAGAAACCCAGAAAATTCATGGGTATTGATTTTAAAAGGTGGAAATAGAACATGTTCTTCTACCATACAACCTTGTGTCTTCAAAGGTTTACATCTGAAGAAGCTCCAGAATTGATCCAAGAAACTTTAAACCAGGAGCGATTTATTATTATGGAGGCGTGGAAATATTCTGATTTCCTATGTAGGAATTACATTCTAAGTGGCCACCAAGACAACCTCTACAACGTGTATAGTGGAATAAAGACAACAAAAGACTTATGAGGTACATTGGAAAGAAAATACAATACTGAGGATGCTGGAACCAAGAATTTCTTTGTTGCAAGATTCCTTAAGTATAAAATGATTAACAACAAGTCTATTGTATATCAAGTTCAAGAACTGCAATTTATCATTTGCGATCTCCTTGCGAAAGGTATGAATTTGGTGAATACCTTATTTAAACATGTTAAAAATATTCTTAATATTCACATGAACTTTATTATAGGTTTGGTTGTGAACGAGAAATTTCTAGTTGCTGTAATAATAGGGAAGTTGCCACGAAGGACTTTAAGAACTACTTGAAACATAAATGAAAGGGGATGACAGTCGAAGATCTCATAGTAAGTCTGCACATTAAAGAAGACAACAAATCCGCAGAAAGGAGGTCAAAAGGAAATTTTGCAATGAGTGGAGCAAATATTGTAGAAGACGACCACAACAACTCAAAAAAGTGAAAGAAAGCTGGACAAGAAAGCAATCAACCTAAGAAGAAATTCAAGGAAAAATCCTTTAATTATTGAAATATTGGCCACAAGTCAACAGATTGTCATGCCTTAAAGAAAGGCAAAAAAAAGAACCTAGAAAATATGGCTGAATCCAAGAATGAAATGGACGATCTGTATGCCATGTTTTTTGAATGTAACTTAGTGGGAAATCTTCAAGAATGGTGGATGGATTAGAGTGCCACCTACCATGTTTGTGCAAATAATAAGTTGAATGCTATATTTTCTCCAGCTCAAGGCAAAGATAAGATCTATATGGCAAACTCCACAACTGCGAAAGTTGAAGGAACAGGAAAAGTTTGCTTGAAAATGACATCAGGCAAAACGTTGACTCTAAATAATGTCCTGTATGTATCGGAGTTAAGGAAGAACTTGATTTCTGTATCAATTCTTGATAAAAATAAATTCAAATGTGTATTTGTTCATGAAAAGATTGTACTTAGCAAAGGAGAAGTTTATGTTGGAAAAGGCTACCTCACCGAGGTCTTATTCAAAATGAATGTAATAACAGTTGAAATCAATAAAAGTTTTGTTTCTTCTTGCATGAATGATTAGGACATATTAATTACAAAACTCTATGAAAATTGATTAACTTAGAAGTTTTGCCAAACTTTGAGTGAAATAAATCAAAAAGCCAAACGTGTGTGCAATCAAAGTATGCCAACCATTCGTATAAGTTCGTTGAAAGAAATTCAAATCCCTTAGACTTAATACACATTGATAGTTGTAATATGAAGTCAACACTATATCATGATAGGAAAAAGTATTTTATAACTTTTATTAATAATTGCACTAGGTACTATTAAGTCTTTTTGCTAAATATTTAGGATAAAGCAATAGATGTATTTAGGCAATATAAAAAAGAAGTTTAAAATCAGTTAGACAAAAGTATCAAAATGATAAGAAGTGATAGGGGATGAGAATCTGAATCTCCCTTTGTGGAAATATGTGTAGAGAATGGAATTGTCCATTAAACTATGACCCCATATTCACCTCAATCTAATGGAATTGTGGAATGGAAAAACCAAACCTTAAAGGAAATAATGAATGTCTTTACTAATAAGTTTAGGTTTATCGAAAAACTTATGGGGGGAAGCTGTCCTTACAACTAACTGAATACTCAATAGAGTGACCCATAGTAAGACACAATCAATTCTATATAAAAAATGGAAAAGAACGTAACCCAACTTGAAATATTTCAAAGTATGGGGGTGTCTAGTGAAAGTCCAAGTTCTTATGACTAAAAGGGTAAAAATAAGACCTAATATAGTTGAATTTGTGTTCTAGGATATGCTAAAATTAGTAAAGCATGTCAATTTTTGGTTCATAAAACCAAACATCCGGATATCAATGAAAATACAATAATTGAATTAGATAATCCTAAGTTCTTTGAACTTATTTATCCATACAAAATGAGACATGAATAGTCTAGTGAAGGGTCTAAATGACATCAAGACAAACCAAGTGAGGATGTACATAATGATGAAAATCCAAGACATAGTACACGTCAAGGAACGTCAACTTCATTTGGAATTTTGTAACATTTGTCTTAGAAAATGAGCCTCAAATAATTAAAGAAACAATGTCATCTTCAGACTCATTCTTTTAGAGAGGTAGTCAATATTGAGATTGAATCAATCTTGAGCAACCATTCATGGGATTTGATTGATCTTTCTCTAGGAAATAAACCTTTAGGTTCTAAATGGATCTTTAAAAGGAAAATGAAAGCGGATTGTACTATTGACAAATACAAAGGAAGGCTAGTAGTAAAAGGCTTTAAACAGAAGGAAGGCCTTGATTACTTTGATAAATACTTGCCTATAATGAGGATAACATCAATTCAGATATTAATTGACTTGGATATGGTATATGATCTTGAAATCCATCAAATGGATGTGAAATAAACATTCCTAAATAGAGAATTGAAGAAAGACATTTACATAGAACAACCTGAGAGTTTTGTGGTTCCAGGTAAAGAAAAAAAGGTCTGTACACTTGGTAAGTCACTTTATGGACTAAAATAAGAATCTAAATAGTGGTATGCAGAGTTTGACCAAACCATGTTGGCAAACGAGTTTAAGATAAATAAATGTGATAAATGTGTTTACGTTAAAGACACTCCAAATAACAAGGTCATTGTTTGCTTGTATGTGGATGATATATTGACCATTAGTAGAGTTTCTGACATACATTCTATGAAATGAATGTTTGATTATAGGTTTGATATGAAAGGACTTGAAGTTGCAGATATGATATTAGGAATGAGAATCCATAAAATTCCACAAGGGTTGGCATTGTTGCAGTCTCATTACATTGAAAAAGCACTTGACAAGTTCAAGTATTTGAAATTCGGTATTGCCAAGAATCCATTGGACGTGAGCTATGCTCTTCAAAAGAATGAAGGTGAAATATGAATCACAGTTGGACTACGCAAGAATGTTGAGATGGTTAATATATATAATGAATTGTACACGGCCAGACATAGCATGTACTATTAGTAAGTTGAGCCAGTACACGAGTAATCCCAATAAAATTAATTGGATGGTAATGGAAAGAGTTTTGGGTTATCTTAAGTACACTCAAGACTATACTTGCATGATAATAAATATCCTGCGGTGCTTGAAGGATATAGTGATGAAAATTGGATCATTGGATTGAATAAAGTATATATTTACTATAGGTGGAGGAGAAGTCTTTTTGAAATCGTTTGAACAAACATAGATAGCTTGCTGTATAATTTCATCTGAGTTTATCATACTAGATAAAGCCGGTAAAGAAGAAGAATGGCTTTGAAATTTCTTAGAATTTATTCCTTATTTGCCCAAACCTTTGGCACCAGTATGTATACAATGTGATAGTCAAGTGGCAATTGGTAGGGCATGGAGCATGATGTACAATGGTAAATATCATCACATAAGATGAAGATATAATACCATTAGAGAACTTCTCTGTAGTTGAATTATCACTGTTGACTATGTGAAGTCAAAGGATAATATGTTAGATCCACTTATAAAAGGCCTATCTAGAGAGAGAGTTGAGATAACATCCAAGGAAATGGGTTTATGACCTAGGAATAGTCAGCATGGCGGTAACTCTACCTTGCAGACTGGAGATCCTAAGAGCTAGGTTCAAGAAGATCAAACAAAGTTGTGTCTGATAGGTTCAACATTGTCAATATACCTAACCCAGTCTCATGATGTAGACAATGTTTAGTAAACAAAGATAAAACTTATGGTGTAAAGTCTTTTAATGGTTATCTAAACTTGACAGATGTGACCAAATAGTTTAATCTATAGGATTGGACATTTAGAAATAACCTATGTGAGGGTGAAGTAGAAGCCACTTCAAGGAGAATCTTAGTAAAGGCCTATTCTCTAAGATCTCATAAAACTGAGATGTGTTCATGGCTGAAACGAATAAAATCGTGAGTACCATAAATGGTAAAAAGTTGGTTGTGTAACATGTGTTATCTAGGTGTACATTAAAGCTTGATGGTTCAAAGATATCAAATCCACCGATTGACCGAATGCATCCGATGCATGTTAACTATGGAAATTTCAAAGGGAAACCCACTTATCTAGATGCAATCAGTCATTGCTTGATGATCACATACTTGTCCATAATTTTTTTTACAAAGAGTATCTATTCCCTATTTATGTGGGGGATTGTTGGGTTCAAGTTGAATGTGTGAATGGTAAATAGAGAGAATTGGTAGAGGAAAAAATGGGATCACACTTTAAAAGGAAAGTGTACTAAAAAATAAGGAAAGACTACTAATTTTCCCACATTGGTGGGAGAAAGAAATTTTTATATGTTCTTATTTAGAAACATATCTCCACATAGATAGTGAGGTAAGACAAAAGAGGTGCCTTGCATCGTCGTCATCGTCGCTCACTCGGCTCTACTTTGGCTTTGGATTTGTCAAATGATCAATCGATGAGATTAATTTTTTTAGACAAATTTTATTTGAAAATTGTAAAACAAGTGAAGTCTTAATCCAAAAATCCAATGGAATAGTTTTCTCCATATGCGTGTTTATTTCAGACATCATGCAAATGCATGTACAATGCATCTCAAATGGAACGCGACCTTTAGAGAAAAATACATACTGTTTTAAAAAAGGGGCGACCTGCGGACGTAAGTCAGGCGCAGACCTAGCACAAGCTGGCTCTACCTGGTGCAGAAGCCACTGAAATGGGTGAAACATCACCTATGGCTGTAGGTCAGGGGCAGTTCCAGCACAGACTAGGTGCAAGTGACGTGACTGTTCACTAACAATGCAAATTTTCCAGAACCAATGCTTCATTTTTGAAGGGACACCTAATGGCTATAGATACCTAACTTATTCCTTAGGTAGATATATAATTTTGAGAGCTTAAAAATACTTTTTGTCTTCTAAAAACTCATTCTGATCATCTCCCATTGAGTGAGTTCAAAGAATCTGATAGTTTGAGGTACCGCTATTGTCGGATTGTAAGCCATTTTATCCAAAGAGGAAAAATTCTGCAACCTCAGGTAATTGAGGGGAATTAATTCCTTAAGGACACTTCGTGAATTTGGAGGACTTGGCTTTATTTTCATTTCATCTTATTTCTTAACTATAACATACTTCTTTGATAGTTCATATTGAACTTGTGTTGAAGGTGTTGAAAAACTTCATAAGTGTTCTTGAAATAGTATTGAACTTGTGTTGAAGTTTAGTGTATAAACATATAGATTGTGTACCCGAAACAACAATGTGTAGAACGGGAACCATGCATCTGGAGCTTGGGACTCTGTCTAAACCCAGTTTTCTTTTTCTGCGTTGACTGACTTTGTAAATAGTTTTGGTATATAAAATGATTGTTTATGACCAAAGAAAAAACTAACTGAATTCCCAGTTAACTATTTATTAGATACTTAGCTCCTTTTTGGCTATAGATTCTGATGTTTTTAGGAAGTTGAAAATACTTTAAAATTAGACTGTTAAAATCTGGTCAAATTTCATGGTCAAATAGATTTATGAAGATAAATTTTTAAAATCTATTCTCCATATATATGGTTAAATTTTATGGTAAAAAAATATACGAAGATAAATTTTACAAATCTACTCTCCAAATATATGGTCAGTTCTTGCTTAGTGAATTTCTTAATAAAAATATAAGATTTGAGCAAAAGCTACTGAGTTCATATTAACTCGGTACTTTAAGGTTACATCCGCCCATGCTTCTCAGGCTAGTTCAAAATCTGATCAAATTTCATAATCAAACAAATATTTGAAGATAAATTTTCAAAATCTACTCTCAAAATGGTCAAATGCTGGCTTAGTGACTTTCTTAATAAAAATACTGAATTTGATCAAAATCTACTGAGTTCACATTAACCCGATACTTTAAGTCTACATCCACCCCTGCTCCTAAGACTAGTTCCAAACTTTTAGAACTATATATAAACTTCCTCCATGACCACTACTACTAAATTCTTGAATAGAACAAAATTCAAGAAAGAAAAGATGAAAGTAGAAAGAAAATAGTGTGTAATACTAGTGCCATACCCATTCCAGGGGCAATTAACACCAATGCTACAGCTTGGAAGTATCCTTTATTCATAAGGATTTTCTATCAAAGTTGTACATACTAAATACAATGCTCCTAATTATTCCAATCATTCTGAATTTGTCTTTCATTCTATAGACTGCGGATTATAGGGAATTGGCATGTCATTCCCGAGTTTAGAGAATATATATTATATGAATGAGAATTGCAAGGTGACCTTGAGAAATTACCTCACTAGGATGATGGAAGAGGAAGATGATTTGCAAGCTGATCAACTCATTTGTATTATTTATGAAAACATCATATTCTTCATCAATGACGTAGCCACTCAGCTGAGGCTTCCCACCATTGTCCTGAGCATTCTTAGTGCTGCATATGCACTCTATGGTCACCATTTTTCAGCAACCAGAAAACCATTTTCCTTTTAAAGGTATGAGAACAAACACATCTCTGCTTCAAGGTTTAAATGAAAAAATAATTTCAAATTCAATATCATAATAATAACTATGCTTCATTTAGGATCAGCTATATAGATCCTCAGATCATTTTCCCTATTTACATTCGTCTCGGGCTAACATTATTGAAAATAAACATTAGAATGAAAAGTACTAGAAGATATACGGCCAAAAGACTCCTAGAAAGTATAGGACCAAAGGATGTTGGAAATATTATGAAAAATACTTGATCATGAAGTTTGTATAAAATTCTTTTCAGTTTGAGGCACGTCAAAAACACTGTCCTTGAGGATATTTCACCTGGTGTAGGTGTATCTTCAAGGCCAAAAAGTTTTTCTAGTATTAAAATAGGAGCAAATAAACTAACAAACATTTTATAAAAGAAAGCTCAACACAACAGAGTATCAGAGGAAGGATTTCACTTGATTTGTCTTAGATATGTATCATCCAAAAGAAAATGACTAGGATATATATAGGTAAAGAGATATGAGGACTACCATTCTTATCATCTACCAAAGCCCCAAAATTTAAGATTAGTAAAAGCCAACAAGACACTTCATTTGATCAAATTGAATTATCAGAAATGTTCGGGCAACAATTATTTTTTACCAAAAATAATTGTAGGCATAAAGAGGAAGAACTGATATTTTTTGTTTTTTTAGATAAACTATATTTCTAATAAAGTAAATGTATTAATATGACCCAGATATATTATCCCAATTTGACTAGGAACTGTATGTAAAAAAACTGAAGAAAAATAAAAAATAAGTCACGTGCATTATTTTTTAAAAAACCTTTTAACACTTCCCCTTGCTTTAGGAACTGCAAAATTTTGGTTTTCTATCTTGGGATCTCCACACTTGATAACCCAAAGTGACCTTGTTAATAAATCTACATATTTATATTTGGGCTTGTAATGAACTAAATTGACTTCTCGTCTTAAATTCAACCTGACGACTAAATCCTTTTGGCATGTCTTCCTTCTTCATTTGCATCTTAAATTTCAACTTACCAATTTGATTTTTCTAAAACATAGATGACTCCTCCATTGCTCAAATTTCTTTAAGAACATTGAAAGCTCCTTTAAATCTAGCAAGTTCATATTTTACTTGTGCTTTTTCAATTAGAGGATCATCTTCTAATGTTTTCAGCTTATGATTTTTTCATTTTCTACAGAAACATCTTCTATTGGATCAAATTAGAAATGTTTACCTCTCATCTTAGTGTTTAAAACTTCTTTTCTAGCACCATCATTGATGAAGCAATTCTTATCCTCAAAGGACACTTTGTATCCCTTTTCTACTAATTGACAAATACTCAACAAGTCTTGATCAATATCAGGTATATAAAGAACATCTGAAATTGCTTTATTACCTGAACTTGTTTTGATGTCAACATTTCCTTTTCCATCAATAAGAATATGGGCATAATTTTTAATCCTAACCTCAATTATTTAAGTAGGCTTGAATTCTTTAAACAAACTCTTGTTATAAGTCACATAGTTGGTGCAAACACTAGTACTCAGCCAAAAATTTATTAAAACCTTATTTGAGATACATGTTACAAAAAAAGATGGTCTTCTTCTTCTTCTTCATTAACCACATGTGCATGTACTTCATGGTTCTCAATTTTTTTTGCAAATCACCATTTCATGACCAAGCTAATTGTACTTGCTGCAGTTTGTGTCTGGCCTTTTTCAATATCTGTATTGTGGATGACCCATTTTTCACAGTGCTCAAAAGATGGTTAATTTTTTTAATTGTAACTCCTACTTTGAGTTTTATGGCTGGCTACTAAGACTCCTTCAACCATACCATCTTACCTCATAAGTCTCCTTTGATTTAGTGTATGAAAAGAATTTAACAACTCTACCAAGGTAATCTTGGATAGATCTTTTGTATTTTCCAAGGTCTATACATGTTTCATATCTTTCGAGCACTATAACTTAAATTTTTTCGATAATTCTTGAATCTTTAAATTTAGTGCCTAGTAATCTTACCTTGTTAACAATGCTAAGTAATTTGTCTGAGTACTCTTTGACTATCTCAGAGTCTTTCATTCTCTGCAACTCAAACTCCCTTATTAAACTCAGTACTTGAATTCCTTAAATTTTTTCATCTCCAGCATATTATTTCTTTAGATAATCTCAAATTTCTTTTGGTGATGTAAGAGATATAATTTTTGTAAAAATAGGTGTCAAAACAGAAGAAAATAAAGTTGCCTTCACCTTAGATTTCATGGTTTTCTTTTCCTTGTGACTCTTGACTTGGGCTATGGTGGGCTTATTTGGCAGCGAATTAATTTCATAATCCTCTTCTACAACTTCCCAAAGATCAAGAGCCTCTAAGTAAGTTTTCATTCTCATAGCCTGTAATTGATAATTTTCACCATAAAAAATAGGTGGAACCATTCATAAACTATTTTTAGAATACATTTTTTCACTCATAGATCTCTTAAGAAAAATAACTCTAATACCATATTGTTAGATTTAATACCATTAAAGGGAAATAATGTAACAAGGAAATTCAAAAAACAGAAGCTGAAAAAGAGATGTAGTTAAATGAAGAGAAGATGCAAAGAGGTTTTTTTCTTTTCTGATAAAGTAGCCTCTATTATTGATCGTCAACTCCTAACTTAAATTATCTCTATCACAACTAAAAATAGGTTAAACTTACCATACAAAAAATAACCTATTTGATACTAAAAATAAGAGAAACAACGAATCAATTTCCTACCAAAAATAGAAATCCCAATTTGACTAGGAATTGTATGAAAAAAAGCTGGAGAAAAACAAAAAATAAGTCACGTGCATTATTCCTTAAAGAAACTTTTAACAATTTTGATATGATGCAAAAATTGAAGAATTTAGTATTGTTATGCCTTTAAGAACATTACAAGGCACCCTTCTTTCCAATAGGCCCTCTTCACAAAATAGCACCTATGGCCTTATTGACTAGCATACTAGAAGAAGACATTAGCTGCATCCAATGGCAGTACCATGATTTTCATTAAGTGGTTGAAAAGTGTACACACGAACTAGATGAAATGGGTTCAACATCTATAACATATATATAAAAATAATTTTAACCATGTATAATAGTGTAATTTATTGCTGAAGGGGGTTCAGGTGAACTCTCTTAGCCTAAGCTAGCTCTGCCACTGGCTGCATCGAGTGGCTTTATAGATAAGCTCCAAACTCTTTTCTCTATTTCAACTTGGTATCCTAGCAAGGATTGATTACAGTGAGCTAATTGAGACTGCTTGGGGATTATCTAATAGTGATCAACTATTCTTATAGGTTATTCAATCGGCAATGTACTGAGTCACTACCTGAGAGTTTTGAAAAAATTATAGGAGAAAGAGGCCAAATAGTGAAATGGTATCCATAAAAAATAGTGCTTGCATATCCCACAATAGCATTTTTTCCCATAAATTATGGTTGGAATTCTATGCATACTTGTGAAGAAGCCCTTTTGATATACAAGCCATTTCTATCAGACTAACTAGTGAACACGAGGTATCTGAGCAAAATATATAATGTTTCCCTCAAATTGGAGGAGATCAAGAGAATGGTTATAGAGTAAAAACAATAAGAAAACTCATATTAAGTGAAGAAGGCAAAGTTATTACAAAAAGCAAAGTAGACATAAAGCATAATATAATTTCTAGTATGAAGATTGATGGTTTGTCACACAAGAATCTAAATAATTTGGTAGACTTTATTTCTTACCAAGCAAGTGTGTCATAGAGTCGTCAATTTAGAAGAATTATGTTCTAGTTGACACCTTACCGCAAAAGGAAGAATAAGTAGTAAAATTATCTTAATATTGTGGCGGTTATGACAAGGCCATATGGATAATGTTGAAATAATTTAATTAGCATCCTCTTAATTGGCTTGTTAATTAGTTTCTCGTTACTTTTATTTGTTGAATGATTTAATGAGTTTTGGAACTTTGAGATATTGTTCCCTAGTTGTTAAAACTGAGTAAGATTTTCTATTAGCATTTATGATGATTACTATTTCTTTTTCCCTATATTACTACTTCAAAATAATATGCTTGAAAATATGAAACATAGTATTATTACTATACAACAAGCTAAGGTAGCAGGTAATACCATGTATTAACTTCTATATTATCGAAAAACAAGGATTATTATAGAGAAAAAGGGTTGTGGGGACCACAGTAACTAATTATGGTGTAATTAGTTAAGAGTAGTTGTAAAGAGTTAGTTAGTAACATGAGTAATTAGAGGTAGTTACGATGAGATGTAAACTCTTAGCTATCTATAAATGTAGTACTTTGTACAGCTATATGAAATTTAGATTTTTTTTTATTGCAATAATCTTCTCTTTATAACTTCATAATTGATATCTTCAACATGGTGACTTCATGTAAGGACCAGGTATATGTGTGCATGTGTGTGTGTGTATGCCTCATGTGGTTCATGCTGATAGGGGGAAGTATGGTAAGGCATAGTGATAGGGGAACAAAATATGCTCATGTGCTCAGAGTTTTTACTGCAAATGACAATAAGGGACTAGGTCCCTGTGTTTAATGATGGTGGAAGCATGATAATAGGGGGAACATTTATCTTATGTAGTGGTAATCACACTAATTAAATATGATGAATGTGCATTAATGCTCAACGTTTGTGGTTGATTTCTCCTCATCAAAAAAAGGAAAAATTGCTCTATGTAGTTTTGATGATAAGCAGATGACTACAAGGGACAAAATCCCTGGATGTTCAAGGAAACAGTACAGGTGGTATGCGTCTGCACAACTTTATTTATTTGTGTAATAAACTGGAAAGTAATGCTTGTACTAATTAGGATACCTGGTCTACTGACATTTCAGACCAAATCATCACTCATCTATAAAAGTAAAAAAATTCTTCTCCATCAAATGTTTTTTGCAAATCCAAAGAATGAAGAGAAAAAAAAAGCAAAAACTCCATGTTCAACATTGTTTAAGCTCTTAGTTGTATGTGTGTGCTTAAATAGAAATTGTTATTGAGTGAATATTGATTGTAAACGAATTGATCATGCTATAAGAGTACTAAACTTTTCTCTTTATTTATAGAGATCTTAGGTAGAGTCACCTAAGGTGGATATTGGTTAGAGTTAATCTATATCAAGGTGTGTCCTTGATAGAGTTGTCAAGATGAGCTTGTAGTAGAGTTATTTCAAGTGAAAAGAACCTAGAGTTAGATTCATTGATGTCTGTAATTAAGAGTTTTGATTATAGTGGATTTTAGAGAGCTTGTGAGGGCAAGTTGTGGTTTTTTCTTGTATTTTTAATCTTCCTACACTGTCTCTTTATTCTTGGTTGCTATACTATGTTGTTGCTTGTGATTGACTTTAAAGGACCTGGTCTCTTACTATATAGTACAACCCTAGGGTTTCAATAATAGGTATCAGAGTAGGGTCACTCTAAAAGGTTCACACCTAGAGTGTCTTAGTTAGCATGATTGCTCCACCTAATCTAAAAGAAGGGAAATCTACCACTAGACCATCAAGATTCAATAGGAAGTATTATGAGTAGTAGAAAACTAGGATGTTTGACTTCATATGGCTGAAGATAGTGAATTGATGGACATAATCCTTAGTGGTCCTCATATTCATGTTAAAGAAGTCAAAGAAGGAGAAATTACTAGAATGGTTGTTAAAATTAGGAGAGAGTATGATGATAAAGATATTACTAGAATGGTTGTTAAAATTAGGAGAGAGTATGATGATAAAGATAGAAAAAAATTGAGAAGAATTACAAGGCCAAGAAACTGCTAGTTTGTGGTATAGGGCCTGATGGATATAATGAATTTCTGTCTGTGAAAATACAAAAGAGATTTGGGATTTCTCTAGGAATACTCTGAAGGTAACACTGATGTGAAGGATTCAAAAGATCACATGATGGCTACTCAATATGAGACTTTCACCATGAAAGAAGGAGAAACCATCCAAGAAATGCATACAAGATTCACTTCTATCATTAATGAGCTTCACTGCTTAGGAGAAGTGATTCAATTGTATAACCAAGTGAGAATGATTCTTGGTGTTCTTTCTAAGTACTAGGAAAGCAAAGTGGATTCCATAACTGAAGTCAGAATCCTGAAGACCCTCACCATGGATGAACTACTTCGAAATCTAAAAACTTATGAGCTTAAGAAGCAACAAGGGTTGGAGAAGAAAAAAGTTAAAAGAGAAAAATCTTTGGCATTTAAGACTTTAAAACATAATTCAAGTGAATATGATACTAATATTGCTTATTTGGAAAATAGGATTGTTACAACCATGAAGAAGAGTGGTCAGTTCCAAAGAAAAGGAAGCAATAGTTAAAAGGAAAACAATGTTAAAGTGTGTCACAAATACGGGAGTCCTGATCACTTTATCAAAGATAGTCTAATTTAGAAATTGATTATTAGGAGTATCTCAAGACTAGAGGTGACAAGGGAAAGAATAGGTAATAGGTCCCTGAAAATTTTAAAAGGAAGGAAACAACTGAGTATGCTATAAAACAAGCTCAGGAAGCATGGGGAGACTCTTCTAGTGATTCAGGTGAAAATAAAAAACTGGAGATGTTTCTATGCTAGAAATGGAAGACAATCAAGTTATCTATGATTTGTTGTTTGCATTTATGGAAAACACAAAAGATGAAGAAGATAAAAAGAGGTAACTCTTTCTGACATTAAGGATAACCTAGATAACTACTATGCTAGTAAGATAAAAAGGCTTGCTAGTGCATTGATAGATTTTGTATGTGAACTAATTACAGAGAAGAATGCTTTAGAAGAGAAGGTAGAGAATCAAGAGCTTGAGCTAATTGCATTAACTCTTCAGATA
Organism: Capsicum annuum; assembly: GCF_002878395.1. Taxonomy (NCBI): domain Eukaryota; kingdom Viridiplantae; phylum Streptophyta; class Magnoliopsida; order Solanales; family Solanaceae; genus Capsicum; species Capsicum annuum. Next base: position 56,574,667 of record NC_061122.1, read on the forward strand.
TCTAAAGCTAAAAAAATGTTCTCTAAATTGAAATCAGAGAATCTGAGTTGTATGAGTCAACTGAAGAAGGGAAATAATTTATATGGTAAAAGAATGAAAGAAGCTTCAAGGCTTTAAATTGATATTGAGGAAAAACTGAGAGATTCTCAAAAACACCTTATGTCTGCACTGCACAAGAATAAAGAGTAAGAAAACCTATTCTGTTTGAAAGAATAGCTTAACAAATAGCTTAAATAGACTGTTTCTTCACAAATCCTTTCTAATTTGACTAGTCAAAGCGTTAATGATGGTAGAGGTATGGGCTATCAAGGAGAATTCCAACTTGTTGAGCCTAAAGAAAAGGATGATTATTATGTTAGAAGCAAATGGACAGATTATTATGTTAGAAGCAAATGGACAGACTCCTGTGCACTCACTGTGGAAGAGATGGACATTTGAAATAAAGATATTAGCATTGACTTAAGGCTAAATTGAGTATTGAATACATTCAGCTGGAGAATGCACATCCTAAGGGATTCAAGTCTCTGAAAAAGGTGAAGAGGAAGCTATCACTTCCTAGATGGGCTAAGAAGAATTTGGTCACACCATTATCCTCCTAATGAGAACTCAAACTTAAATGGGTTCCTAAATCCAACTTGTAATCATGATTCCAGGCATGAGAAAGAGGATTGCAATTAGAAATAACTCATTTATTGAAGGGGTTCAAAGCTTAATGATGAAAGGTTTGACTGTGTTCTCTCTCTCAAGCCATTTCAAGATGGAGGTATCTCATTTTAAAATAAATGATTTCAAAGAAACTGGTGAAATCATGTGAATCAGTGTCATTTCTAATAATTGGCTATGTTTAGGAGGTAGATATTCTTGGTAAAATAGGTGTATGTTAGTCTAACTCAGTATCATACCTTTGCAGGTATATGCCTAAGGGAGCAACTTTGGGAGTGGACAAATGTGTCAAGCACAAAATTGAAGGTTCACTTAGAAGAGAGGGACCTGGTCCCATCTCTCAAGTTAGTACCTATAAAAGATGCTCTAACAATAATCATAAAATACTGTCTAAATAGGCCTTGTGTATTTTTCTCCTCTGTAAAAAAATTAGTTAGTTCTGTTTTACAAAATTAAGGGTCACACTTAGTAAGTTTAGACATGTCATTTCAAAAGTGACCTATTTTATTAACAACTAACACTTCTCTAAACCATAATATTAGATCTTCACTTATCTTCCTTTAATGATTTTAACGTATCATCCAAAATTAACTTTTCTCTCCAAACCCAATTGGTCCCATTTCATTTCTCTCACTCTCAAAATCAAATGGATGATGATTCTACCCCCTCAAACCCAACAAAAATTTTTAAGGTAGAGAACACTCTACCAAATCAGGCTGAACATTCCCAATACTTTAATCCTTCAACAACAAAAGTGATTAAAAGCATCATTTTGTGTCTCTAACCAGAAACTAAGTCAATTTTACCCACTGAGTCATCTTTACAAGATTTGAAACCCCTAAATGAGTCAGTTCCCATTGAACCTTCATCAACCCTAGAAATTTATGTCCAACCAATCATGGTAGAGGATTCTATCAAGGCTTTGGGTCACCAATCAAATAGGAAATCTCTTAAACTGAGATTTCTCATTCCTCAGGAAGCTCAAAAGTACCTGAAAATTCTCATATCCCTGGGTTGTCTAAAGAACTCAAAAAGGATGATACTTTTGAAAATTTGCAAGAAATAGGCTCTCCTACTCCCTTATATTTAAACCTTATATTTTCTCAGTTAATTGGTAAAGAAATACCAATAAAAAGGTTGATCTTTCCTACAATGAGAACTGGGTGGTTGAAAATTTACTTTTGCTTGTATATGATATCAAGGAAAGTTTTGGTAATGAAAAAGAATAGGAAGTAAGTTATAAGGATAAGAAAAATTAGGATGAAGTGCCTCTGAGATGGTCTTTGAAAAAACTAAGGGGAAGTATAGGTAATGAGAAAGTAGTGGACTCTGAGGTGAAGGTGTCTAGTTCTTACTCGACTAGAGGGTCTGAGATGAAATTACCAACAGATGCAATGAATAGGAGTAAGACTTCTACCATGAAAATAAGAAGGCTCATGAAAACTTGCACAATATAGAAGAAATAAGATATTAAAGTTGTAGAGATTGAGGGAGGGTAGGACGTGAATTTAAAAGATTCTGCGACTGCAGAAGGAAGAAAAAATGAGGTTTATATTGCTGAGAGGACTAGGTCCTTTAAGTCAAAATATGGTACCCATAATGGAATGAGGCAGAAACCATAACTATCAAGAAAAGGAATGAAACACCCTGGGTTTTTGACCCATAGAAATTTTTTGACTTTGAGCTTACTAGACATCATACGACTTGGGGTACTAGTTGTATGATATGTTACGATTTAGGGACCCTATCACATATATTTCACATTGTGTTTTATATAACTTACTATCCAATGTACTACTAGGCATATTATTGGTGGTATGATAGGGTACTAGAAGTATAGAGCCAATTTATGATGCCTTAAGTCTTGTCCAAAGTATTCTAACCAAGGTACGATTCAAAGTGTATTGGTCGTATGTTAAGATACGAGTTAGCCCTTGTGTGGTCGTATGTTGGTCAGTATTGAGGTCCAATATGATGCCTAAGGTACGAGATAAGGGTACCACTCATACCCTAAGGTACGGTTTAAGGGGTGTGGTCGTATCCTCCTGCAGTTAAGTTTTCATCTTTTAAGCGAAGGATATTTTAGACATTTCCCACCCCAAAACCCTTAAGTACCCACATCTTATAACTTATTGTAGCCTCTTATAACGTACTTCAAAAGATCAAAACACTCTAAAATAATCTCTAAACCCTCTCTTGAAGATTGAGGGCTAGGGTTCTTCAAAGGTGTTCATCTAGAGACACAAGAGTCAAGTTTCTTCTGTGAATCTTCCTGAGTAAGGCATGTGACTCTTCCATCATTGTTAGTTCTCAAATATCATTTGTTTTAAAGTTTGATTATGATTCTTAATTGGCGGTTTTGAAAACAAAAATTAAGGGTTTTTTTTGCATATGATTGAGTATTGTTTACTCTTGGTGTAACTTGTGTTTATACATATTTTTGGTGATGGTTTGCACATGTGGGTTCTTGGTAATATGTTTTAATAAATGGGCCATGGGTTACCCTAAATTTTATGGGTTTTACCTTAATTTTGGCCTTGATAATAGTATGAACTCAAAGTGTTTGTGAAAATGCCTAAAAGAATAAACTAGTCATATGTTAATGATGATTTAAACTAAGGCATTGGACTAATGAATATGAATAGTTGGTAAATGGTTTTTTGAATACCTTGTTGGCCATGTAATATCTAAATGGTAACCTTGGTGGTTTATATTGTTAAATGGGTTTGAGTCCCTAAATATTAAATTGAATAATGTCCTTGTTAGATAATGGGTTCAAGTACCTAAACTTTGAATTGAACAAGTGTCGTTGTTAGATGATGGGCTCGAGTCCCAAAGTCAATTGAATGAATTGTTGATTGATAATGGTAATGGTAGGTGGTATACTTCCAAGTAGTATTGGTATGACGGTACCAACAAAGTGCCTTTGGTAAGTTATTGGCTGAATATTTGTGTATATGAAATAATGGTTTAAATTGGGCTTTAAAGAGGGTTGTGCAGTAGAGTTTTAAAGGTGTAAATTCTTAAGAATCAATACTAGAAACTTCATTTTCCGGTGTGGGGGTGAAAACAGCTTAAGGTTCGAGTCCACTTGCTTAATATGACTAGAAGGTTTGAATGGTCAAAACGGCCCAAGGTTTGAGACCTCTTTCATATATAATCAGGAGGTTCAAATATTCCATACTATATGATATGGGAGGTTTGAGTCCCCCATATCATACTACATTACATGATCGGGTAACCAAGTCAGCTTAGTATATGAGTGGGAAGTTTGATTCCCCCATGTGTATGCATAAGATTATTCTCTAATTTGTGCAGCTACACGAACTGGGGCCCAACTAGGGGTTGAGAACTGGAACCCATAAAGCCTTTGGCTGTAACCAATATGACAACTAAGCTACACAAAAAATGATAAGATTTCAAAGGTTCATTTTAAACCTTATATCCTATCATGGGATGATATATATATGTATTTGTGTATTGCATTGGTTATATATAATAGTTGAATTGATTTGAATTGTTGGCATTATCTTATCCTTATCCTTGAGTTACATGCTAGCGCTCCAACTGCTAACTGTATTCGATGTTGTATTCCCATGTGATATAGGTGTTAGTCATACTATACTTCCTACTTAGTGATTAGACTCGGGGCAAACTTGTGTTGACTTGAAGTGGTGAGCTTCCATACTTTGAAAGGCTCTATATTCTTGATTTTAGTTTCTTATGTATTTATTGGTTTAGACTTGGATATTGGTTTTGCCTATGGTTAGGGGCATGTACCAGCCAGATATTCATGGATTATTTTAGAGGTTTTGTATGGATACATTATGGACTTGGGTACGTTGTGGAATAAATATATATTTGGGTATGTTATGGTTGTTAGTTGGTATTAGTGGTTTGACTTATTTGGGTTGGTCGTTATGGACCTATCCCAATGTCTGTATATTGTTAACCACTTTATCTTGTTATATGTTTGGAATCATCCAACCCAGGGTATATGTTGGTTGATTGGGTAGCGGGGTGATCTCTGGTCATTATTGGGCTTGAGATGCGTATTATGACAAGGACCTAGTTAGGGTAGTGTCAAGAAAAGACTCTGAGGGACCCAGTCCTAAGAAGAGAACAACTATGATTGAAAAATTGAGCAGTAGTCCTAAGAGAAGTAGAAATAAGAAGAGATAAAAGATGTGGCTAGAGAATAAAGAAATGTTATTCTAATGACACAGAAGGTTATGTCTGGAAGAACGTTTGATCCAATGATCTATGGAAAGACTGGAATGATAGAGCTAATTGAGTGTGTCAGACAACAAGGTTGGCTGCACTTATTTGAGGAATCATCCCCTATAGTGTTTAAAAATAAGGTTAGGGAATTTTATTACACCATGGAATTCTTAAAAGATGGGCTAAGTTTGAAAGCCCAAGTACAAGGAAAGCCTATCAAATTGGATGAGGAGAAATTAGGTAAAATTTTAGATGTACCATTTATAGGTGTGAGAACTATGGTAAATCAATAACCTACTATCGATTTTATGATTAGAGCATTAAAGGTAGGAGGAATATCAATAACTGCAGTGAAAAAGAAGTTTCTAAAAAGTGATTATCAGCTGGTATTTGAGTTCATCAATAAGGTCCTATTGCCAAGGTCTGAAAAAAGAATAATGCCTCATGTTGACCTGTTCTTGATCGAATGATTGAGCAAGTTTGAATTGATAAGTCTTTCTACTCTAATGATAAATCATATGCATAAACTAATTTTTGAAAAGGAAGGCAAACATGGAATGTCATATGGATATCTCTTGAACAAGGTGTTTGAACATTGTGGTGTGGTTGGAACTAAGGAAACACCTGGAACAGCCAAACAAATGTTCAGTCTGACAACTCTTTTGGAGAATGAATGCATAGAGGACAAAGCTAGATCTGTGTCTTAAGTATCTGAGTTGCTACATGTTGAAGAAAGGTTGGGAAAGAAAATGGAGGAGTTAAGGATTAAGTTGGGTGCCAAAGATGCTGAAATAGTGTACCTGAAGTTGCAAAATTAGAAGTGGTCTTCTGTGGGACCAGGTGCCACTGATGAACTTATAGCTGAAAATGCTAAACTCAAGGAAAAAGTGGTAGAACTGACTGGTGAAGTTCAAGAACTGAATAATGAAGTAAATATTCTCACCAAACAATTGTTGGATGCCCACAATGCTGAAAATGCAAGAATGGATATGCTACTTAAGTATCTTTCCCCCAAACCTCCCTCTACTTAAGCTCTGTTATCCCTTTTCCCTCATCAACCCTGTGTTAGTTTCTTGTCTTGTTTCTAATATTGGCCTTTAAAGATAGTTGTTTTATGTTGATTATTTTATCTTACTGTACTAGTGCTAAATTTTATGAATGAATGAATTCTATTTTGTGCTTCATAAATCTACTCTATTTTGAAGTTGTTCTTTATGTTAGTATTGGCTAGTGGCCATGAGTTAACTAACCTGTACTTATCTTTGCTCTTGGTTTACTATTATTCCTTTTGAATGATGCCAAAAGAGGGAATGCTGACTTCATGTAAGGACTAGGTGTATGTGTGTAGGTGTGTGTGCGCGCTTATGTCGTGCATGTTGATAAGGG